>NC_069510.1:73415475-73715475 GCF_027579735.1 Bombina bombina
TGTTTTTTGACAATCTTACATATTTCTCTGTAGTCAGTGCTGAAATCCGTCACAAATGTCACTTTATGTGAGGTATTAATGTCCACATCAGTCTTAGTACAATTGGATCTATTTAAAAGGGACTGCCAATCCAAAAGGTCGACCTGTCTCTGAGCTCTATCTACCAGATGCCCAGGATATCCTCTTTCTCTGAGTCTTTTTTGCATGTCTCTACTTTGCACCTTATAGTGATCGCTATTACTGCAGTTCCGTTTAACCCTTATGAGCTGTCCCTTGGCTACTGCCATAGGGACATGTGCGGGGTGGCAGCTCTTTGCATGAAGCAATGTGTTTTTCGATATAGGTTTCCTATACATATTGCTTATAATCTTTCCATCATCCCCTGCAGTCAAAGTAAGGTCTAAGTAGTTAATGGTTCTAGAATTGGTCTCAAATGTGAAACTCAGGCCGACATTATTGGAATTTAGAAGGCCTACGAATTCAAACAAAGAATCCTCAGATCCCTGCCATATGAAGAGCAGATCGTCAATGTACCGCCTATAAAAGGCGATATTGTGTCTATGTGTATTACTATCTCCATAGATGTGGGACAGCTCCCACCAACCCATAAAGATGTTGGCATATGAGGGCGCAAATTTGGCCCCCATAGCTGTCCCACACCTCTGGAGATAGTATTGCTCCCCAAAACGGAAATAGTTATGTGTCAAAGCAAAACCAGTTACCCTCACCACATACTTCACCATATCTATTGTTAACCACTTGTGCCTATCAAGATCCCAACAAAAGGTATCCACAAGATTTAATAGATCTTTGGTATCCTTAAGGTAGCTCTGTAGTGAGGCTACTATAGGAAACAGTATGCTATCTAGCCACTGGGACAGGTGTTCCAAAAGGGAGCCTATCCCACTGGCTATAGGCCTTCCCTGTACCTCTATCAAAGATTTGTGTACCTTTGGAAGATGGTGGAACATGGGCACCACCGGATGATCTACCAACAGATACTCATATGTATCACGGTCAAAAAACCCATCCTCCAAACCATCATCCAAAAGGCACCTAAGCTCTTTCTGGAAGCGCCCAGTAGGATCCCTATCAAGTCTCTGATAATTTACATCATTATGGAGTTGTCTATGGGCCTCCTTAACATATTCTGATTTGTCCAAGACCACAACAGATCCGCCTTTATCGGCGGACCTAATGACCAGATTTTCATTTTGTTGTAGCTCTAATAGTGCCTGTCTTTCTCTGAAGGATAAGTTAGGCCTCCAATTCTTGGTCTCAATTTTATTAGAGGCCAAGGAAGTGAGGTCCCTCTCAATTCTCTTGAAAAAAGTTTCCAAGGCCGGACCACGACATTGCAGGGGATAAAAGTCAGATGTTTTCTTAAAACCGCTGTGACTTCTTACAGTCCCTGTAGCAGTCCCATTAATCCCCTGTCTACTAAGTTCATACAGTGACATCAAATCACAAGACTCAGAAAACGAAAGTTGTGTGGTATCAGAGGTGGACTTTTGAGATTGTACCAACAGTTCACCAGTCCCTGAAGCATTTTCAGAATTATGAAAAAATTTCTTCAAAGTTAAATTTCTAATCAATCTATTAACATCTAACAAAGTATTGAAGAGGTTAAATGAAGTGGTTGGAGAGAAATTCAGACCGTAACTAAGTACTTTTAATTGCATATTAGATAAAGTTGCACTGGAGAGATTAATTACATTAGAGGTGTTGTCATTATTGGATGTCATTGGTATTTGGTACTCTTGTTTATCCTCTGTGGGTACCTCTTCTCCTGCCCTATCCCAGTTTTGGTCTGTGCCTGTTGAAAAACTTGGTCAAAGGCCCTACGATCCTCTCCTAGGATATTCATCTCGTTGACTGTACTCTGATTCATATTACTTACATATTTCGTGCCCTTGGCATTGTGTGCCTTATTTTGTGTATTGTTAGCAATATTTGTACCCTGTTTGTGTGAAGTCTTAGGTATAACAGCTAAAGTATTCGTGGCATCATTTATGCTCACTTGTTTGTGTGTACCTGATGTATTTTTCAAAATTCCCCTGGGTGGTTCTATAAATTCTTCACCCCCTGAGGCACCATAGTCATCCCCTGAGTCCCCCTCACTGCCTGAAGATTTATTAGTAGCTGAGTGGTTAAGGGAGGTGTGCTGTTGTTGTAGTGGTTGTGCCCTACCTCTACCTCTACCTCTCCCTCTACTCCTGCTCCTAGATCTACCTCTCCTGTTATTGGAATTATTTCTGGGAGTATTTCTAGAGTGATGCCACACATACACTAACTTGTTATCGTAGTCTGACTGATCCCTAAGATATTTGGAGTGTTTAGTATCTAAAATTTCTTTCTTAGATTCAGATAGGGTCAATCTCAAAATGCCATCAAACTTAGGATAGTCAGGTTCTAATTTCCTATTAATCAATTCAATCTGCAGTTTTTCAATTTCACCTCTAACAGCAGTAAGCAATTTGGTTTTATACATAATCAATAAATGCATTAATCTGATTGAACATTCCGTGAGTACTGTGTTCCAGGTCTCAACGAACTCCTGATCAGAGACCTCAAAGGTGGGATATTTGTTGAGTCTGAGACCCCTAGGAACAATGTTCAATTTAATATATTTTTCAAAAGTCCAGATCTCAAACTGTAATCTATGTTCTTTTATGAGAAGCTTCTCAATATCATCAAAAAGGGTACTCAGGGTGTATGTAGAGATATCCGTTGAAAAAACTGTGTCCAGTTCATCATTATTATAACCTCTTTCTGTTAAAGGCAGCAGGGAGTAATAGTTCATAATGCTGGATCCCTCCATTTAGGAGCTGTGTGAAAGTCCCTTATTACTTAATATGCTACCAGCAAGCATAAAAATAGAACAGTCAAAAAAGGGATTTAGTAAAGGGACTTCTGTGTATAAATATTTGTAACGCCACCATGTGGATATCTATTCCACTCAACCCCTTGTGCAGGTTTAAAGGACAAATCACTGTAGAAAACCGCAATATCCAAAATTCAAAAGCACAAACATCCCCTCAAGCAAAAAACAGCAGGAACAAAATGCATCATTGAAGTAAACAGGTGAGTTCCATGTAGGGCAAACAGTAAATACTGAATACGTCGCCCTCCAATAGGCAGTACAGTGTTGCCACAGGATATCGATAGCAATACCCAAACAGCTAGTAGCTGTGTGACTCACCCTTCTTGCTTGTAGTTTCAAACTCGTACCTTGAAAGTCCTGCTGTATGCTTCGTGACCCACGGCGTCTAAGACAGTCTCGATGCCTCTATCCAGCCGGTTCCGGTCATGTGATGGGCGTCGGCCGTCACAGCCAATGGGATGCTTAGCCTACCAGGAGGCTTGCAGGATTCAGCGTCGAAGGGGATGCCCAATATCGTGAATATTAGGGGGAGTGGAGTAGAAGCACGCTCCTGGTGCAGCCCAGAATGCTGGCAAGATAAACATCAAGCGAAAAAACTGATATCCAGGCTGCGCTTAAAAACCAATGTCTTTATTAAATTCCACTTTGGATAAAAATGCAATAAAGATGCAATAAGAAGAAAGGGGGATCCAGCATAACAGTGTTACCAAAGTTGTTCCGCTAACATGTTTCGGTAAAGACCGTAATCATAGCTGATTGGAAACTGGTGTGCTGGCTATTTAAAAGACAAAATCAACACTCATTGGACAAAATTAAGACCAATAGAATAGGTACACTGTTGGGCATAAAGCGTTAAAAAGTGAAAGAACTAATACATCCTGACATGTTAGTACATATGTATGTACACTCATACAGCACATTACAAAATATAGGATATAACATCAGTGTGTGTGCTGTAACCAATACAAAAGAAAGGAATAAAAATGAAATAAACACATGAACTAATGAATGAATGATTGAAGGCAAACATAAGGGGCATGAAATACTCTCATAGATCGAATATATGCAAATGTGGAAAAGTATATATATACATAAATATAGAAAAAATATAGAAAAAGTAAGAACACATATCTAAAGTGCACAGGCCATCTAGCATATAGCAATATAGTTAAACTAATATATATAATCTTGCATACAAAAGCATACATGTATATATGGAGAAGATGTATCTCTAAACATGCCTATACTATAAGTATATATAGATAAGAGCGTGTTATATCGCTGAAACAATATACAGCTAGATAAATGTGGCCTGCTGAAATAACTACAACTCAAACACAAGAAAAAAGATAACTGTGCTATATTATATCCCTGTTGTAAATCACAATTGTATTTAGCAAAAAACCCTATCTAATATGAGTATAAGACCTCAGATGCGTATCAATATACACGGGTAACAGTGACCTATATAGGGAAATGGAGTAATTATAAATACAACTGCTTTAAAATAATATACTCAGTAGATACCGTTAAATGAGTGTAGTGTGGTGTAAAAAGTACAGAGCAGTACAAATACACTGCACTTAAGATATGTATAAATAGATCCAATTGTACTAAGACTGATGTGGACATTAATACCTCACATAAAGTGACATTTGTGACGGATTTCAGCACTGACTACAGAGAAATATGTAAGATTGTCAAAAAACATTTCAGTCTACTTTCTGCAGATGACAGCCTTGTTAGCTGTGTGGAGGGAGGCTTACGTTGCTCCTATAGGAAGAACAGAACACTAGGCAATATACTGGCCCCCTCAGAAGTTTCAATTAAGAAACCAGACAGACAAAGCTCTTGGTTGCAACATAGGGGGATGTACAGGTGCGGCAAATCGAGATGTAGACCTTGTGAGTTTATCATTATTTCTGATGAGTTTAGGTCAGAGGTCACTGGAGAGATATTTAAGATATCAACCTGCCTAAACTGTACATCTTCCTATGTTATCTATTTACTTTACTGTATAGAGTGCCATCTACAGTATGTAGGACTCACCACTACGGATGTAAACACTAGAATCAGAAACCACCTTTCTACAATCAAACTAGGCGAAGCTAGTACCCCCTTGGTCAAACACTTTCGGAATTCTCACAACAAAAGCAATGCCACATTTAGATGGCAGGCTATTGAACATGTCAAGGCACCACCTAGAGGAGGTGACAGGAATCAACTGCTGGGCAAGCGTGAGATGTTTTGGATTTTTAAATTGCGTACTAGAGTACCAGAGGGTTTAAACTCTGAATTTGATTTGATTAATTATTGGAAATAATCCATATTACCTCACACGCTTGCCCAGCATCTTTCCTGATGGTTTATATCCTTAAGGCTTCCTCTAAATTTTAATCACATCCCTTTAAGATAGTGCCCCCCCTTTTTTCCTGCTCTTTTATACATATCTTAAGTGCAGTGTATTTGTACTGCTCTGTACTTTTTACACCACACTACACTCATTTAACGGTATCTACTGAGTATATTATTTTAAAGCAGTTGTATTTATAATTACTCCATTTCCCTATATAGGTCACTGTTACCCGTGTATATTGATACGCATCTGAGGTCTTATACTCATATTAGATAGGGTTTTTTGCTAAATACAATTGTGATTTACAACAGGGATATAATATAGCACAGTTATCTTTTTTCTTGTGTTTGAGTTGTAGTTATTTCAGCAGGCCACATTTATCTAGCTGTATATTGTTTCAGCAATATAACACGCTCTTATCTATATATACTTATAGTATAGGCATGTTTAGAGATACATCTTCTCCATATATACATGTATGCTTTTGTATGCAAGATTATATATATTAGTTTAACTATATTGCTATATGCTAGATGGCCTGTGCACTTTAGATATGTGTTCTTACTTTTTCTATATTTTTTCTATATTTATGTATATATATATACTTTTCCACATTTGCATATATTCGATCTATGAGAGTATTTCATGCCCCTTATGTTTGCCTTCAATCATTCATTCATTAGTTCATGTGTTTATTTCATTTGTATTCCTTTCTTTTGTATTGGTTACAGCACACACACTGATGTTATATCCTATATTTTGTAATGTGCTGTATGAGTGTACATACATATGTACTAACATGTCAGGATGTATTAGTTCTTTCACTTTTTAACGCTTTATGCCCAACAGTGTACCTATTCTATTGGTCTTAATTTTGTCCAATGAGTGTTGATTTTGTCTTTTAAATAGCCAGCACACCAGTTTCCAATCAGCTATGATTACGGTCTTTACCGAAACATGTTAGCGGAACAACTTTGGTAACACTGTTATGCTGGATCCCCCTTTCTTCTTATTGCATCTTTATTGCATTTTTATCCTAAGTGGAATTTAATAAAGACATTGGTTTTTAAGCGCAGCCTGGATATCAGTTTTTTTCGCTTGATATATATATATATATATATATATATATATATATATTTTATTAGAAAAATAATTAACAATAAAGTAAACTATAAAATAACAATGTATAAAACAAAAAGTAAATCACCAACAATATCACCAATAACAAAATAATCTTGACCATAATGGTCAGAAGATGAGAAATGGTAACAAATACTGATTATGGTGTCTAGACTATCACCAGCTCTGTATTCCAAGAGTTTTTCTGAGGCCTGTTGCTGGATTGAGTAGGTGTCAGCCTCTCACCTACCCCCTCCTCCGTCATTTAAGTCTATGCAAGTCTTTACTGAAAGTAGTAATATTCCATAATTCATTCATTGCTATTCATATTATCATGATGGAGGTAAGTATTGCCTTTATCTTCAGAAAATTCCAGAATACTGATCAGGAACCCTCGATTACCTCAACATACCATGAGTACATGCACACTTAGTTTGACACTCCAATGAAATATTCCCACCTCCTTGTGTTCTTGTCAGGATCTGGTTGTGATAATAAAGTTAGAAGCCCCTCCAGGGTTGGACTGTGTTACAGTGGAGGTGGTTGCTCATATGTTTGGTTCAAAGGCTGGCTCAGAAGATAGGAAAACAGGGTTAATGATTTGGTGAGAGTGAGTAGGTCATTACATGGAAATATGGTGCTGGTCCAACTTGAAGAGGCTGCAGTTTCAAAAGCTCTTTATCAGGCAGGGAAGTGTTGCCTTCATTACTTCACTGCTCAAACTGGTTGGTGGTTGCTTAACCACAGAGTTTAAGATCTTCATTGAAATGAGGCTTCTAAGCTTGTGAATCACATTATTCATTGGTCTCCTGATATGAACATCTAGAGGTGGGATAATAGCTGCTCTTATCTTTTTTCTTGGTATCTTCATTTTCTAATACAAATTGCCCAGTTGCTCAGCACTTTCTTTCTGGAACTTTGCTACAGATATAGAATGTTTGTGATCTCTCTGTCTGTATTCTGTTCAGATCTGTTTTTAGATCTTGTTGTTTCATTTTTAATATAGCTGTTTTTAAATAGACATGTCTATCTATCTATTTGTCTATCTATCTATCATGCAAGTTTAATATAGACTTTCCTATCCCTTTAATTTGACTTTGCAGGGTCTTGCATATAAACACAACATTTTTGGACAGACACTGCCCTTAATCATGTCTACCATTTGCTAATGATCTTCAATTTATATAACTTTCATTTAATAGTCGAAAGTGTAAATTTTGTCCTTATACATCACAATAATAATTCATCCTAAAAATTCCCAAATAAAAATATATATTATTGACCGCTAGGAGTCAGCAACATATATTTTTATATTTTTTTTTTATGGAGAATAATTATTGTGACCTGTAGGTGGCAGTATATGGACAAAATTTGCATTTTTGGACTTGCATAAAACTATATAAATCTAAAATCAATGGTATATTGTACACTTGATTAAAGGGACATATGTAGAGCATACAATTTTAAACAACTTTCCAATTCACTTCTATTATCTAATTTGCTTAATTATCTTGGTATCCTTTGTTGAAGAAACAGCAATACACTACTGGGAGCTAGCTGAGATTGTTGGGTGAGACAATAGTTTCATGTCCATTTAAAGGCAGTGTCTTTCATAAAAAAAGACAATTTGGATGTAAGAGCTTATAGAAGTCATTTAAAGAACAAAAACAAGTTTTATAGATTTTTTTTAAGCTTTACAAATTTGTTTACACTGGTAATAACTGAACAATACTGAAAAACAGTACAATTTCTCCTGATAGGACAACACCAGTATGTATAGATGTGTCCAAAAAAAACATTGTCCTTCTGCTAGCACATCAGGGCTCAAATCATGAATAAATATGATTAGGAAAGTGTATAGATACTCACATCATTATACAATGCAGCGTGTTTACTATTAATGTATAGATACTCACATCATTATACAGTGCAGCGTGTTCATTATTAGTGTATAGATACTCACATCATTATACAGTGCAGCGTGTTCACTATTAGTGTATAGATACTCACATCATTATACAATGCAGCATGTTCACTATTAGTGTATAGATACTCACATCATTATACAATGCAGCGTGTTCACTATTAGTGTATAGATACTCACATCATTATACAATGCAGCATGTTCACTATTAGTGTATACATACTCACATCATTATACAGTGCAGAATGATCACTATTAGTGTATAGATACTCACATCATTATACTGCACAGCATATTCTTCAGTGTATAGATACTCACATCATTATACAATGCAGCGTGTTCACTATTAGTGTATAGATACTCACATCATTATACAATGCAGCGTGTTCACTATTAGTGTATGGATACTCACATCATTATACAGTGCAGCATGTTCACTATTAGTGTATAGATACTCACATCATTATACTGCACAGCATATTCTTCAGTGTATAGATACTCACATCATTATACAGTGCAGTCTGTTCACTATAAGTGTATAAATAGTCACATCATTATACAGTGCAGCATGTTCACTATTAGTGTATAGATACTCACATCATTATACAGTGCAGTGTGTTTACTATTAGTGTATAGATACTCACATCATTATACAATGCAGCGTGTTCACTATTAGTGTATGGATACTCACATCATTATACAGTGCAGCATGTTCACTATTAGTGTATAGATACTCACATCATTATACTGCACAGCATATTCTTCAGTGTATAGATACTCACATCATTATACAGTGCAGTCTGTTCACTATAAGTGTATAAATAGTCACATCATTATACAGTGCAGCATGTTCACTATTAGTGTATAGATACTCACATCATTATACAGTGCAGTGTGTTTACTATTAGTGTATAGATACTCACATCATTATACAATGCAGCGTGTTCACTATTAGTGTATGGATACTCACATCATTATACAGTGCAGCATGTTCACTATTAGTGTATAGATACTCACATCATTATACTGCACAGCATATTCTTCAGTGTATAGATACTCACATCATTATACAGTGCAGTCTGTTCACTATAAGTGTATAAATAGTCACATCATTATACAGTGCATCATGTTCACTATTAGTGTATAGATACTCACATCATTATACAGTGCAGTGTGTTTTCTATTAGTGTATAGATACTCACATCATTATACAATGCAGCATGTTTACTATTAGTGTATAGATACTCAAATCATTATACAGTGCAGTGTGTTTACTATTAGTGTATAGATACTCACATCATTATACAATGCAGCATGTTCACTATTAGTGTATAGATACTCAAATCATTATACAGTGCAGTGTGTTTACTATTAGTGTATAGATACTCACATCATTATACAATGCAGCATGTTCACTATTAGTGTATAGATACTCACATCATTATACAGTGCAGAATGATCACTATTAGTGTATAGATACTCACATCATTATACTGCACAGCATATTCTTCAGTGTATAGATACTCACATCATTATACAATGCAGCGTGTTCACTATTAGTGTATGGATACTCACATCATTATACAGTGCAGCATGTTCACTATTAGTGTATGGATACTCACATCATTATACTGCACAGCATATTCTTCAGTGTATAGATACTCACATCATTATACAGTGCAGTCTGTTCACTATAAGTGTATAAATAATCACATCATTATACAGTGCAGCATGTTCACTATTAGTGTATAGATACTCACATCATTATACAGTGCAGTGTGTTTACTATTAGTGTATAGATACTCACATCATTATACAATGCAGCATGTTTACTATTAGTGTATAGATACTCAAATCATTATACAGTGCAGTGTGTTTACTATTAGTGAATAGATACTCACATCATTATACAATGCAGCGTGTTCACTATTAGTATATAGATACTCACATCATTATACAGTGCAGCGTGTTCACTATAAGTGTATAGATACTCGCAGCAGCGTGTTCACTATTCGAGTATAGATACTCACATCATTATACAGTGCAGCGTGTTCACTATTAGTGTATAGATACTCACATCATTATACAGTGCAGCGTGTTCACTATTAGTGTATAGATACTCACATCATTATACAGTGCAGCATGTTCACTATTAGTGTATAGATACTCACATCATTATACTGCACAGCATATTCTTCAGTGTATAGATACTCGCATCATTATACAATGCAGCATGTTCACTATTAGTGTATAGATACTCACATCATTATACAGTGCAGTGTGTTCACTATTAGTATATAGATACTCACATAATTATACAATGCAGTGTGTTCACTATTAGTGTATAGATACTCACATCATTATAAAGGGCAGAATGTTCACTATTAGTTTATGCTCACATCATTATACAGTGCAGTGTGTTCACTATTAGTATATAGATACGTACATCATTATACAATGCAGCGTGTTCACTATTAGTTTATAGATACTCTCATCATTATACAGTGCAGTGTGTTTACTATTAATATATAGATACTCACATCATTATACAATGCAGCGTGTTCACTATTAGTGTATAGATACTCACATCATTATACAGTGCAGCGGGTTCACTATTAGTGTATAGATACTCACATCATTATACAGTGCAGCGTGTTCACTATTAGTATATAGATACTCACATCATTATACAGTGCAGCGTGTTCACTATAAGTCTATAGATACTCGCAGCAGCGTGTTCACTATTAGAGTATAGATGCATCATTATACAGTGCAGCGTGTTCACTATTAGTGTATAGATACTCACATCATTATACAGTGCAGCGTGTTCACTATAAGTGTATAGATACTCACATCATTATAGAGTGCAGCATGTTTACTATTAGTGTATAGATACTCGCAGCAGTGTGTTCACTATTAGTGTATAGATACTCACATCATTATACAGTGCAGCGTGTTTACTATCAGTGTATAGATACTTACATCATTATACAGTGCAGCGTGTTTACTATTAGTGTATAAATACTCACATCATTATACAGTGCAGTGTGTTTACTGTTAGTGTATAGATACTCACATCATTATACAGTGCAGCGGGTTCACTATTAGTGTATAGATACTCACATCATTATACAGTGCAGCGTGTTCACTATTAGTATATAGATACTCACATCATTATACAGTGCAGCGTGTTCACTATAAGTCTATAGATACTCGCAGCAGCGTGTTCACTATTAGAGTATAGATGCATCATTATACAGTGCAGCGTGTTCACTATTAGTGTATAGATACTCACATCATTATACAGTGCAGCGTGTTCACTATAAGTGTATAGATACTCACATCATTATAGAGTGCAGCATGTTTACTATTAGTGTATAGATACTCGCAGCAGTGTGTTCACTATTAGTGTATAGATACTCACATCATTATACAGTGCAGCGTGTTTACTATCAGTGTATAGATACTTACATCATTATACAGTGCAGCGTGTTTACTATTAGTGTATAAATACTCACATCATTATACAGTGCAGTGTGTTTACTGTTAGTGTATAGATACTCACATCATTATACAATGCAGCATGTTCACTATTAGTGTATAGATACTCACATCATTATACAGTGCAGAATGATCACTATTAGTGTATTGATACTCACATCATTATACTGCACAGCATATTCTTTAGTGTATAGATACTCACATCATTATACAATGCAGCGTGTTCACTATTAGTGTATAGATACTCACATCATTATACAATGCAGCGTGTTCACTATTAGTGTATGGATACTCACATCAGTATACAGTGCAGTGTGTTCACTATTAGTGTATAGATACTCACATCATTATACAGTGCAGTGTGTTCATTATTAGTGTATAGATACTCACATCATTATACAGTGCAGCTTGTTCACTATTGGTGTAGAGATACTCAACTCATTATACAGTGCAGCATGTTCATTATTAGTGTATAGATACTCACATCATTATACTGCACAGCATATTCTTCAGTGTATAGATACTCACATCATTATACAGTGAAGTGTGTTCACTATTAGTGTATAAATACTCACATCATTATACAGTGCAGCATGTTCACTATTAGTGTATAGATACTCACATCATTATACAGTGCAGTGTGTTTACTATTAGTGTATAGATACTCACATCATTATACAATGCAGCATGTTTACTATTAGTGTATAGATACTCACATCATTATACAGTGCAGTGTGTTTACTATTAGTGTATAGATACTCACATCATTATACAATGCAGCGTGTTCACTATTAGTTTATAGATACTCACATCATTATACAATGCAGCGTGTTCACTATTAGTATATAGATACTCACATCATTGTACAATGCAGCATGTTCACTATTAGTGTATAGATACTTGCATCATTATACAGTGCAGTGTGTTCACTATAAGTGTATAGATACTCACATCATTATACAGTGCAGCGTGTTTACTATTAGTGTATAGATACTCACATCATTATACAGTGCAGTATTTTCACTATTAGTGTATAGATACTCACATCATTATACTGCACAGCATATTCTTCAGTGTATAGATACTCACATCATTATACAGTGCAGTGTGTTTACTATTAGTGTATAGATACTCACATCATTATACAATGCAGCATGTTTACTATTAGTGTATAGATACTCACATCATTATACAGTGCAGTGTGTTTACTATTAGTGTATAGATGCTCACATCATTATACAATGCAGCGTGTTCACTATTAGTATTTAGATACTCACATCATTATACAATGCAACATGTTCACAATTAGTGTTTAGATACACACATCATTATACAGTGCAGTGTGTTCACTATCAGTGTATAGATACTCACATCATTATACAGTGCAGCGTGTTTACTATTAGTGTATAGATACTCACATCATTATACAGTGCAGTGTGTTTACTATTAGTGCATAGATACTCACATCATTATACAATGCAGCATGTTTACTATTAGTGTATAGATACTCACATCATTATACAGTGCAGCATGTTTACTATTAGTGTATAGATACTCACATCATTATACAGTGCAGTGTGTTTACTGTTAGTGTATAGATACTCACATAATTATACAGTGCAGCATTTTCACTATTAGTGTATAGATACTCACATCATTATACTGCACAGCATATTCTTCAGTGTATAGATACTCACATCATTATACAATGCAGCGTGTTCACTATTAGTGTATAGATACTCACATCATTATACAGTGCAGCGTGTTCACTATTAGTGTATAGATACTCACATCATTATACAATGCAGCGTGTTTACTATTAGTGTATAGATACTCACATCATTATACAGTGCAGTGTGTTTACTATTAGTGTATAGATACTCACATCATTATACAGTGCAGTGTGTTTACTATTAGTGTATAGATACTCACATCATTATACAATGCAGCATGTTCACTATTAGTATATAGATACTCACATCATTATGCAATGCAACATGTTCACTATTGGTGTATAGATACTCACATCATTATACAGTGCAGCGTGTTCACTATTAGTGTATAGATACTCACATCATTATACAGTGCAGCGTGTTCACTATTAGTATATAGATACTCACATCATTATACAGTGCAGAATGTTCACTATTAGTGTATACTCACACCATAAACAGTGCAGTGTGTTCACTATTAGTGTATAGATGCTCTCATCATTATACAGTGCAGTGTATTCACTATCAGTGTATAGCTACTCACATCATTATACAGTTCAGCGTGTTCACTATTAGTGTATAGATACTCTCATTATACAGTGCAGTGTGTTCACTATTAGTGTATAGATACTCACATCATTATACAATGCAGCATGTTCACTATTAGTATATAGATACTCACATCATTATACAATGCAACATGTTCACTATTAGTGTTTAGATACACACATCATTATACAATGCAGTGTGTTCACTATTAGTATTTAGATACTCCCATCATTATACAATGCAACATGTTCACTATTAGTGTTTAGATACACACATCATTATACAATGCAGCGTGTTCACTATTAGTGTATAGATACTCACATCATTATACAGTGCAGCGTGTTCACTATTAGTATATAGATTCTCACATCATTATACAGTGCAGAATGTTCACTATTAGTGTATACTCACACCATTATACAGTGCAATGTGTTCACTATTAGTGTATAGATGCTCTCATCATTATACAGTGCAGTGTGTTCACTATCTTTGTATAGATACTCACATCATTATACAGTTCAGCGTGTTCACTATTAGACTAATAGTGAACACGCTGAACTGTATAATGATGTGAGTATCTATACACTAATAGTGAACACACTGCACTGTATAATGATGAGAGTATCTATACACTAATAGTATTAGTGTATAGATACTCTCATCATTATACAGTGCAGTGTGTTCACTATTAGTGTATAGATACTCACATCATTATACAATGCAGCATGTTCACTATTAGTGTATAGATATTAACATCATTATACAGTGCAGAATGTTCACTATTAATGTGTACTCACATCATTATTCAGTGCAGCGTGTTCCCTATTAGTGTATAGATACCCTCATCATTATACAGTGCAGTGTGTTCACTATTAGTGTATAGATACTCACATCATTATACAATGCAGCATGTTTACTATTAGTGTATAGATACTCGCATCATTATACAGTGCAGTGTGTTTACTGTTAGTGTATAGACACTCACATTATTATACAGTGCAGAATGATCACTATTAATGTATAGATACTCAGATCATTATACTGCACAGCGTATTCTTCAGTGTATAGATACTCACATCATTATACAATGCAGCATGTTCACTATTAGTGTATAGATACATCATTATACAGTGAAGCGTGTTCACTATTAGTGTATAGATACTCACATCATTATACAGTGCAGCATTTTCACTATTAGTGTATAGATACTCACATCATTATACAGTGCAGCGGGTTCACTATTAGTGTATAGATACTCACATCATTATACAGTGCAGCGGGTTCACTATTAGTATATAGATACATCATTATACAGTGCAGCGTGTTCACTATAAGTTTATAGATACTCGCAGCAGCGTGTTCACCATTAGAGTATAGATACATCATTATACAGTGCAGCGTGTTCACTATTAGTGTATAGATACTCACATCATTATACAGTGCAGCGTGTTCACTATAAGTGTATAGATACTCACATCATTATAGAGTGCAGCATGTTTACTATTAGTGTATAGATACTCGCAGCAGTGTGTTCACTATTAGTGTATAGATACTCACATCATTATACAGTGCAGCGTGTTTACTATCAGTGTATAGATACTTACATCATTATACAGTGCAGCGTGTTTACTATTAGTGTATAAATACTCAAATCATTATACAGTGCAGTGTGTTTACTGTTAGTGTATAGATACTCACATCATTATACAATGCAGCATGTTCACTATTAGTGTATAGATACTCACATCATTATACAGTGCAGAATGATCACTATTAGTGTATTTATACTCACATCATTATACTGCACAGCATATTCTTTAGTGCAGGGGTCAGCAACCTTGGGCCCCCAGATGTTTTGGAACTATATTTCCCACAATGCTCAGACAGCCTAAAGAGTGTATCAGCATCATGGGAAATGTAGTTCCAAAACATCTAGGGGCCCAAGGTTGCTGATCCTTGCTTTAGTGTATAGATACTCACATCATTATACAATGCAGCGTGTTCACTATTAGTGTATAGATACTCACATCATTATACAATGCAGCGTGTTCACTATTAGTGTATGGATACTCACATCAGTATACAGTGCAGTGTGTTCACTATTAGTGTATAGATACTCACATCATTATACAGTGCAGTGTGTTCATTATTAGTGTATAGATACTCACATCATTATACAGTGCAGCATGTTCACTATTGGTGTAGAGATACTCAACTCATTATACAGTGCAGCATGTTCATTATTAGTGTATAGATACTCACATCATTATACTGCACAGCATATTCTTCAGTGTATGGATACTCACATCATTATACAGTGCAGTGTGTTCACTATTAGTGTATAAATACTCACATCATTATACAGTGCAGCATGTTCACTATTAGTGTATAGATACTCACATCATTATACAGTGCAGTGTGTTTACTATTAGTGTATAGATACTCACATCATTATACAATGTAGCATGTTTACTATTAGTGTATAGATACTCACATCATTATACAGTGCAGTGTGTTTACTATTAGTGTATAGATACTCACATCATTATACAATGCAGCGTGTTCACTATTAGTATATAGATACTCACATCATTGTACAATGCAGCATGTTCACTATTAGTGTATAGATACTCGCATCATTATACAGTGCAGTGTGTTCACTATAAGTGTATAGATACTCACATCATTATACAGTGCAGCGTGTTTACTATTAGTGTATAGATACTCACATCATTATACAGTGCAGCATTTTCACTATTAGTGTATAGATACTAACATCATTATACTGCGCAGCATATTCTTCAGTGTATAGATACTCACATCATTATACAGTGCAGTGTGTTCACTATTAGTGTATAAATACTCACATCATTATACAGTGCAGCATGTTCACTATTAGTGTATAGATACTCACATCATTATACAGTGCAGTGTGTTTACTATTAGTGTATAGATACTCACATCATTATACAATGCAGCATGTTTACTATTAGTGTATAGATACTCACATCATTATACAGTGCAGTGTGTTTACTATTAGTGTATAGATACTCACATCATTATACAATGCAGCGTGTTCACTATTAGAATTTAGATACTCACATCATTATACAATGCAACATGTTCACAATTAGTGTTTAGATACACACATCATTATACAATGCAGCGTGTTCACTATTAGTGTATAGATACTCACATCATTATACAGTGCAGTGTGTTCACTATCAGTGTATAGATACTCACATCATTATACAGTGCAGCGTGTTTACTATTAGTGTATAGATACTCACATCATTATACAGTGCAGTGTGTTTACTATTAGTGCATAGATACTCACATCATTATACAATGCAGCATGTTTACTATTAGTGTATAGATACTCACATCATTATACAGTGCAGCATGTTTACTATTAGTGTATAGATACTCACATCATTATACAGTGCAGTGTGTTTACTATTAGTGTATAGATACTCACATCATTATACAATGCAGCGTGTTCACTATTAGTGTATAGATACTCACATCATTATACAATGCAGCGTGTTCACTATTAGTATATAGATACTCACATCATTGTACAATGCAGCATGTTCACTATTAGTGTATAGATACTTGCATCATTATACAGTGCAGTGTGTTCACTATAAGTGTATAGATACTCACATCATTATACAGTGCAGCGTGTTTACTATTAGTGTATAGATACTCACATCATTATACAGTGCAGTATTTTCACTATTAGTGTATAGATACTCACATCATTATACTGC
Source organism: Bombina bombina (assembly GCF_027579735.1). Classification (NCBI taxonomy): domain Eukaryota; kingdom Metazoa; phylum Chordata; class Amphibia; order Anura; family Bombinatoridae; genus Bombina; species Bombina bombina. The sequence goes on from NC_069510.1 coordinate 73,433,294, forward strand.
ACAGCATATTCTTCAGTGTATAGATACTCACATCATTATACAGTGCAGTGTGTTTACTATTAGTGTATAGATACTCACATCATTATACAATGCAGCATGTTTACTATTAGTGTATAGATACTCACATCATTATACAGTGCAGTGTGTTTACTATTAGTGTATAGATACTCACATCATTATACAATGCAGCGTGTTTACTATTAGTGTATAGATACTCACATCATTATACAGTGCAGTGTGTTTACTATTAGTGTATAGATACTCACATCATTATACAGTGCAGTGTGTTTACTATTAGTGTATAGATACTCACATCATTATACAATGCAGCATGTTCACTATTAGTATATAGATACTCACATCATTATGCAATGCAACATGTTCACTATTAGTGTATAGATACTCACATCATTATACAGTGCAGCGTGTTCACTATTAGTGTATAGATACTCACATCATTATACAGTGCAGCGTGTTCACTATTAGTATATAGATACTCACATCATTATACAGTGCAGAATGTTCACTATTAGTGTATACTCACACCATAAACAGTGCAGTGTGTTCACTATTAGTGTATAGATGCTCTCATCATTATACAGTGCAGTGTGTTCACTATCAGTGTATAGCTACTCACATCATTATACAGTTCAGCGTGTTCACTATTAGTGTATAGATACTCTCATTATACAGTGCAGTGTGTTCACTATTAGTGTATAGATACTCACATCATTATACAATGCAGCATGTTCACTATTAGTATATAGATACTCACATCATTATGCAATGCAACATGTTCACTATTAGTGTATAGATACTCACATCATTATACAGTGCAGTGTGTTCACTATTAGTATTTAGATACTCCCATCATTATACAATGCAACATGTTCACTATTAGTGTTTAGATACACACATCATTATACAATGCAGCGTGTTCACTATTAGTGTATAGATACTCACATCATTATACAGTGCAGCGTGTTCACTATTAGTATATAGATTCTCACATCATTATACAGTGCAGAATGTTCACTATTAGTGTATACTCACACCATTATACAGTGCAATGTGTTCACTATTAGTGTATAGATGCTCTCATCATTATACAGTGCAGTGTGTTCACTATCAGTGTATAGATACTCACATCATTATACAGTTCAGCGTGTTCACTATTTGACTAATAGTGAACACGCTGAACTGTATAATGATGTGAGTATCTATACACTAATAGTGAACACACTGCACTGTATAATGATGAGAGTATCTATACACTAATAGTATTAGTGTATAGATACTCTCATCATTATACAGTGCAGTGTGTTCACTATTAGTGTATAGATACTCACATCATTATACAATGCAGCATGTTCACTATTAGTGTATAGATATTAACATCATTATACAGTGCAGAATGTTCACTATTAATGTGTACTCACATCATTATTCAGTGCAGCGTGTTCCCTATTAGTGTATAGATACCCTCATCATTATACAGTGCAGTGTGTTCACTATTAGTGTATAGATACTCACATCATTATACAATGCAGCATGTTTACTATTAGTGTATAGATACTCGCATCATTATACAGTGCAGTGTGTTTACTGTTAGTGTATAGACACTCACATTATTATACAGTGCAGAATGATCACTATTATTGTATAGATACTCAGATCATTATACTGCACAGCGTATTCTTCAGTGTATAGATACTCACATCATTATACAATGCAGCATGTTCACTATTAGTGTATAGATACATCATTATACAGTGAAGCGTGTTCACTATTAGTGTATAGATACTCACATCATTATACAGTGCAGCATTTTCACTATTAGTGTATAGATACTCACATCATTATACAGTGCAGCGGGTTCACTATTAGTGTATAGATACTCACATCATTATACAGTGCAGCGGGTTCACTATTAGTATATAGATACATCATTATACAGTGCAGCGTGTTCACTATAAGTTTATAGATACTCGCAGCAGCGTGTTCACTATTAGAGTATAGATACATCATTATACAGTGCAGCGTGTTCACTATTAGTGTATAGATACTCACATCATTATACAGTGCAGCGTGTTCACTATAAGTGTATAGATACTCACATCATTATAGAGTGCAGCATGTTTACTATTAGTGTATAGATACTCGCAGCAGTGTGTTCACTATTAGTGTATAGATACATCATTATACAGTGCAGCGTGTTTACTATCAGTGTATAGATACTTACATCATTATACAGTGCAGCGTGTTTACTATTAGTGTATAAATACTCACATCATTATACAGTGCAGTGTGTTTACTGTTAGTGTATAGATACTCACATCATTATACAATGCAGCATGTTCACTATTAGTGTATAGATACTCACATCATTATACAGTGCAGAATGATCACTATTAGTGTATTTATACTCACATCATTATACTGCACAGCATATTCTTTAGTGTATAGATACTCACATCATTATACAATGCAGCGTGTTCACTATTAGTGTATAGATACTCACATCATTATACAATGCAGCGTGTTCACTATTAGTGTATGGATACTCACATCAGTATACAGTGCAGTGTGTTCACTATTAGTGTATATATACTCACATCATTATACAGTGCAGTGTGTTCATTATTAGTGTATAGATACTCACATCATTATACAGTGCAGCATGTTCACTATTGGTGTAGAGATACTCAACTCATTATACAGTGCAGCATGTTCATTATTAGTGTATAGATACTCACATCATTATACTGCACAGCATATTCTTCAGTGTATAGATACTCACATCATTATACAGTGCAGTGTGTTCACTATTAGTGTATAAATACTCACATCATTATACAGTGCAGCATGTTCACTATTAGTGTATAGATACTCACATCATTATACAGTGCTGTGTGTTTACTATTAGTGTATAGATACTCACATCATTATACAATGCAGCATGTTTACTATTAGTGTATAGATACTCACATCATTATACAGTGCAGTGTGTTTACTATTAGTGTATAGATACTCACATCATTATACAATGCAGCGTGTTCACTATTAGTGTATAGATACTCACATCATTATACAATGCAGCGTGTTCACTATTAGTATATAGATACTCACATCATTGTACAATGCAGCATGTTCACTATTAGTGTATAGATACTCGCATCATTATACAGTGCAGTGTGTTCACTATAAGTGTATAGATACTCACATCATTATACAGTGCAGCGTGTTTACTATTAGTGTATAGATACTCACATCATTATACAGTGCAGCATTTTCACTATTAGTGTATAGATACTAACATCATTATACTGCACAGCATATTCTTCAGTGTATAGATACTCACATCATTATACAGTGCAGTGTGTTCACTATTAGTGTATAAATACTCACATCATTATACAGTGCAGCATGTTCACTATTAGTGTATAGATACTCACATCATTATACAGTGCAGTGTGTTTACTATTAGTGTATAGATACTCACATCATTATACAATGCAGCATGTTTACTATTAGTGTATAGATACTCACATCATTATACAGTGCAGTGTGTTTACTATTAGTGTATAGATACTCACATCATTATACAATGCAGCGTGTTCACTATTAGAATTTAGATACTCACATCATTATACAATGCAACATGTTAACAATTAGTGTTTAGATACACACATCATTATACAATGCAGCGTGTTCACTATTAGTGTATAGATACTCACATCATTATACAGTGCAGTGTGTTCACTATCAGTGTATAGATACTCACATCATTATACAGTGCAGCGTGTTTACTATTAGTGTATAGATACTCACATCATTATACAGTGCAGTGTGTTTACTATTAGTGCATAGATACTCACATCATTATACAATGCAGCATGTTTACTATTAGTGTATAGATACTCACATCATTATACAGTGCAGCATGTTTACTATTAGTGTATAGATACTCACATCATTATACAGTGCAGTGTGTTTACTATTAGTGTATAGATACTCACATCATTATACAATGCAGCGTGTTCACTATTAGTGTATAGATACTCACATCATTATACAATGCAGCGTGTTCACTATTAGTATATAGATACTCACATCATTGTACAATGCAGCATGTTCACTATTAGTGTATAGATACTTGCATCATTATACAGTGCAGTGTGTTCACTATAAGTGTATAGATACTCACATCATTATACAGTGCAGCGTGTTTACTATTAGTGTATAGATACTCACATCATTATACAGTGCAGTATTTTCACTATTAGTGTATAGATACTCACATCATTATACTGCACAGCATATTCTTCAGTGTATAGATACTCACATCATTATACAGTGCAGTGTGTTTACTATTAGTGTATAGATACTCACATCATTATACAATGCAGCATGTTTACTATTAGTGTATAGATACTCACATCATTATACAGTGCAGTGTGTTTACTATTAGTGTATAGATACTCACATCATTATACAATGCAGCGTGTTCACTATTAGTATTTAGATACTCACATCATTATACAATGCAACATGTTCACAATTAGTGTTTAGATACACACATCATTATACAGTGCAGTGTGTTCACTATCAGTGTATAGATACTCACATCATTATACAGTGCAGCGTGTTTACTATTAGTGTATAGATACTCACATCATTATACAGTGCAGTGTGTTTACTATTAGTGCATAGATACTCACATCATTATACAATGCAGCATGTTTACTATTAGTGTATAGATACTCACATCATTATACAGTGCAGCATGTTTACTATTAGTGTATAGATACTCACATCATTATACAGTGCAGTGTGTTTACTGTTAGTGTATAGATACTCACATCATTATACAGTGCAGCGTGTTCACTATTGGTGTATAGATACTCACATCATTATACAGCGCAACGTGTTCACTATTAGTGTATAGATACTCACATCATTATACAGTGCAGCGTGTTCACTATCAGTGTATAGATACTCACATCATTATACAGTGAAGTGTGTTCACTATCAGTGTATAGATACTCAAATCATTATACAGTGCAGTATTTTCACTTTTAGTGTAAAGACACTCATATCATTATACAGTGCAGCATGTTCACTATTAGTGTATAGATACTCACATCATTATACAGTGCAGCATGTTCACTTATAGTGTATAGATACTAACATCATTTTACAGTGCAGCGTGTTTACTATTAGTGTATAGATACTCACATCATTATACAGTGCAGTGTGTTTACTATTAGTGTATAGATAATCACATCATTATACAGTGCAGCGTGTTTACTATTAGTGTATAGATACTCACATCATTATACAGTGCAGTGTGTTCACTATTAGTGTATAGATATTCACATCATTATACAATGCAGCATGTTCACTATTAGTGTATAGATACTCACATCATTATACAGTGCAGAATGTTCACTATTAGTGTATACTCACATCATTATACAGTGCAGCGTGTTCCCTATTAGTGTATAGATACTCACATTATTATACAGTGCAGCGTGTTCCCTATTAGTGTATAAATACTCACATTATTATACAGTGCAGAATGATCACTATTAGTGTATAGATACTCACATTATTATACAGTTCAGCATATTCTTCAGTGTATAGATACTCGCATCATTATAAAATACAGCGTGTTCACTATTAGTGTATAGATACTCACATCATTATACAGTGCAGCGTGTTCACTATTGGTGTATAGATACTCACATCATTATACAGCGCAACGTGTTCACTATTAGTGTATAGATACTCACATCATTATACAGTGCAGCGTGTTCACTATCGGTGTATAGATACTCACATCATTATACAGTGAAGTGTGTTCACTATCAGTGTATAGATACTCAAATCATTATACAGTGCAGTATTTTCACTTTTAGTGTAAAGACACTCATATCATTATACAGTGCAGCATGTTCACTATTAGTGTATAGATACTCACATCATTATACAATGCAGCATGTTCACTTATAGTGTATAGATACTAACATCATTTTACAGTGCAGCGTGTTTACTATTAGTGTATAGATACTCACATCATTATACAGTGCAGTGTGTTTACTATTAGTGTATAGATACTCACATCATTATACAGTGCAGCGTGTTTACTATTAGTGTATAGATACTCACATCATTATGCAGTGCAGTGTGTTTACTATTAGTGTATAGATACTCACATCATTATACAGTGCAGCATATTTATAAGTGTATAGATACTCACATCATTATACAGTGCAGCGTGTTCACTATTAGTGTATAGATACTCACATCATTATACAGTGCAGAATATTTATAAGTGTATAGATACTCACATCATTATACAGTGCAGCGTGTTCACTATTAGTGTATAGATACTCACATCATTATACAGTGCAGCATGTTCACTATTAGTGTATAGATACTCACATCATTATACAGTACAGCATGTTCACTATTAGTGTATAGATACTCACATCATTATACAGTGCAGCATGTTCACTATTAGTGTATAGATACTCACATCATTATACAGTGCAGCGTGTTCACTATTAGTGTGTAGATACTCACATCATTATACAGTGCAGCATATTTATAAGTGTATAGATACTGACATCATTATACAATGCAGCCTGTTCACTATTAGTGTATAGATACTAACATCATTATACAGTGCAGCGTGTTCACTATTAGTGTATAGATACTCGCATCATTATACAGTGCAGTGTGTTCACTATAAGTGTATAGATACTCACATCATTATACAGTGCAGCGTGTTTACTATTAGTGTATAGATACTCACATCATTATACAGTGCAGCATTTTCACTATTAGTGTATAGATACTCACATCATTATACTGCACAGCATATTCTTCAGTGTATAGATACTCACATCATTATACAGTGCAGTGTGTTCACTATTAGTGTATAAATACTCACATCATTATACAGTGCAGCATGTTCACTATTAGTGTATAGATACTCACATCATTATACAGTGCAGTGTGTTTACTATTAGTGTATAGATACTCACATCATTATACAATGCAGCATGTTTACTATTAGTGTATAGATACTCACATCATTATACAGTGCAGTGTGTTTACTATTAGTGTATAGATAATCACATCATTATACAATGCAGCGTGTTCACTATTAGTGTATAGATACTCACATCATTATACAGTGCAGTGTGTTCACTATCAGTGTATAGATACTCACATCATTATACAGTGCAGCGTGTTTACTATTAGTGTATAGATACTCACATCATTATACAGTGCAGTGTGTTTACTATTAGTGCATAGATACTCACATCATTATACAATGCAACATGTTCACTATTAGTGTATAGATACACACATCATTATACAGTGCAGTGTGTTCACTATTAGTATTTAGATACTCCCATCATTATACAATGCAACATTTTCACTATTAGTGTTTAGATACACACATCATTATACAATGCAGCGTGTTCACTATTAGTGTATAGATACTCACATCATTATACAGTGCAGCGTGTTCACTATTAGTATATAGATACTCACATCATTATACAGTGCAGAATGTTCACTATTAGTGTATACTCACACCATTATACAGTGCAGTGTGTTCACTATCAGTGTATAGCTACTCACATCATTATACAGTTCAGCGTGTTCACTATTAGTGTATAGATACTCTCATTATACAGTGCAGTGTGTTCACTATTAGTGTATAGATACTCACATCATTATACAATGCAGCATGTTCACTATTAGTATATAGATACTCACATCATTATGCAATGCAACATGTTCACTATTAGTGTATAGATACTCACATCATTATACAGTGCAGTGTGTTCACTATTAGTATTTAGATACTCCCATCATTATACAATGCAACATGTTCACTATTAGTGTTTAGATACACACATCATTATACAATGCAGCGTGTTCACTATTAGTGTATAGATACTCACATCATTATACAGTGCAGCGTGTTCACTATTAGTATATAGATTCTCACATCATTATACAGTGCAGAATGTTCACTATTAGTGTATACTCACACCATTATACAGTGCAATGTGTTCACTATTAGTGTATAGATGCTCTCATCATTATACAGTGCAGTGTGTTCACTATCAGTGTATAGATACTCACATCATTATACAGTTCAGCGTGTTCACTATTTGACTAATAGTGAACACGCTGAACTGTATAATGATGTGAGTATCTATACACTAATAGTGAACACACTGCACTGTATAATGATGAGAGTTTCTATACACTAATAGTATTAGTGTATAGATACTCTCATCATTATACAGTGCAGTGTGTTCACTATTAGTTTATAGATACTCACATCATTATACAATGCAGCATGTTCACTATTAGTGTATAGATATTAACATCATTATACAGTGCAGAATGTTCACTATTAATGTGTACTCACATCATTATTCAGTGCAGCGTGTTCCCTATTAGTGTATAGATACCCTCATCATTATACAGTGCAGTGTGTTCACTATTAGTGTATAGATACTCACATCATTATACAATGCAGCATGTTTACTATTAGTGTATAGATACTCGCATCATTATACAGTGCAGTGTGTTTACTGTTAGTGTATAGACACTCACATTATTATACAGTGCAGAATGATCACTATTATTGTATAGATACTCAGATCATTATACTGCACAGCGTATTCTTCAGTGTATAGATACTCACATCATTATACAATGCAGCATGTTCACTATTAGTGTATAGATACATCATTATACAGTGAAGCGTGTTCACTATTAGTGTATAGATACTCACATCATTATACAGTGCAGCATTTTCACTATTAGTGTATAGATACTCACATCATTATACAGTGCAGCGGGTTCACTATTAGTGTATAGATACTCACATCATTATACAGTGCAGCAGGTTCACTATTAGTATATAGATACATCATTATACAGTGCAGCGTGTTCACTATTAGTGTATAGATACTCACATCATTATACAGTGCAGCATGTTTACTATTAGTGTATAGATACTTGCAGCAGTGTGTTCACTATTAGTGTATAGATACTCACATCATTATACAGTGCAGCGTGTTTACTATCAGTGTATAGATACTTACATCATTATACAGTGCAGCGTGTTTACTATTAGTGTATAAATACTCACATCATTATACAGTGCAGTGTGTTTACTGTTAGTGTATAGATACTCACATCATTATACAATGCAGCATGTTCACTATTAGTGTATAGATACTCACATCATTATACAGTGCAGAATGATCACTATTAGTGTATTTATACTCACATCATTATACTGCACAGCATATTCTTTAGTGTATAGATACTCACATCATTATACAATGCAGCGTGTTCACTATTAGTGTATAGATACTCACATCATTATACAATGCAGCGTGTTCACTATTAGTGTATGGATACTCACATCAGTATACAGTGCAGTGTGTTCACTATTAGTGTATAGATACTCACATCATTATACAGTGCAGTGTGTTCATTATTAGTGTATAGATACTCACATCATTATACAGTGCAGCATGTTCACTATTGGTGTAGAGATACTCAACTCATTATACAGTGCAGTATTTTCACTATTAGTGTATAGATACTCACATCATTATACTGCACAGCATATTCTTCAGTGTATAGATACTCACATCATTATACAGTGCAGTGTGTTTACTATTAGTGTATAGATACTCACATCATTATACAATGCAGCATGTTTACTATTAGTGTATAGATACTCACATCATTATACAGTGCAGTGTGTTTACTATTAGTGTATAGATGCTCACATCATTATACAATGCAGCGTGTTCACTATTAGTATTTAGATACTCACATCATTATACAATGCAACATGTTCACAATTAGTGTTTAGATACACACATCATTATACAGTGCAGTGTGTTCACTATCAGTGTATAGATACTCACATCATTATACAGTGCAGCGTGTTTACTATTAGTGTATAGATACTCACATCATTATATAGTGCAGTGTGTTTACTATTAGTGCATAGATACTCACATCATTATACAATGCAGCATGTTTACTATTAGTGTATAGATACTCACATCATTATACAGTGCAGCATGTTTACTATTAGTGTATAGATACTCACATCATTATACAGTGCAGTGTGTTTACTGTTAGTGTATAGATACTCACATCATTATACAGTGCAGCGTGTTCACTATTGGTGTATAGATACTCACATCATTATACAGCGCAACGTGTTCACTATTAGTGTATAGATTCTCACATCATTATACAGTGCAGCGTGTTCACTATCAGTGTATAGATACTCACATCATTATACAGTGAAGTGTGTTCACTATCAGTGTATAGATACTCAAATCATTATACAGTGCAGTATTTTCACTTTTAGTGTAAAGACACTCATATCATTATACAGTGCAGCATGTTCACTATTAGTGTATAGATACTCACATCATTATACAGTGCAGCATGTTCACTTATAGTGTATAGATACTAACATCATTTTACAGTGCAGCGTGTTTACTATTAGTGTATAGATACTCACATCATTATACAGTGCAGTGTGTTTACTATTAGTGTATAGATACTCACATCATTATACAGTGCAGCGTGTTTACTATTAGTGTATAGATACTCACATCATTATACAGTGCAGTGTGTTCACTATTAGTGTATAGATATTCACATCATTATACAATGCAGCATGTTCACTATTAGTGTATAGATACTCACATCATTATACAGTGCAGAATGTTCACTATTAGTGTATACTCACATCATTATACAGTGCAGCGTGTTCCCTATTAGTGTATAGATACTCACATTATTATACAGTGCAGCGTGTTCCCTATTAGTGTATAGATACTCACATCATTATACAGTGCAGTGTGTTCCCTATTAGTGTATAAATACTCACATTATTATACAGTGCAGAATGATCACTATTAGTGTATAGATACTCACATTATTATACAGTTCAGCATATTCTTCAGTGTATAGATACTCGCATCATTATACAATACAGCGTGTTCACTATTAGTGTATAGATACTCACATCATTATACAGTGCAGCGTGTTCACTATTGGTGTATAGATACTCACATCATTATACAGCGCAACGTGTTCACTATTAGTGTATAGATACTCACATCATTATACAGTGCAGCGTGTTCACTATCAGTGTATAGATACTCACATCATTATACAGTGAAGTATGTTCACTATCAGTGTATAGATACTCAAATCATTATACAGTGCAGTATTTTCACTTTTAGTGTAAAGACACTCATATCATTATACAGTGCAGCATGTTCACTATTAGTGTATAGATACTCACATCATTATACAATGCAGCATGTTCACTTATAGTGTATAGATACTAACATCATTTTACAGTGCAGCGTGTTTACTATTAGTGTATAGATACTCACATCATTATACAGTGCAGTGTGTTTACTATTAGTGTATAGATACTCACATCATTATACAGTGCAGCGTGTTTACTATTAGTGTATAGATACTCACATCATTATGCAGTGCAGTGTGTTTACTATTAGTGTATAGATACTCACATCATTATACAGTGCAGCATATTTATAAGTGTATAGATACTCACATCATTATACAGTGCAGCGTGTTCACTATTAGTGTATAGATACTCACATCATTATACAGTGCAGAATATTTATAAGTGTATAGATACTCACATCATTATACAGTGCAGCGTGTTCACTATTAGTGTATAGATACTCACATCATTATACAGTGCAGCATGTTCACTATTAGTGTATAGATACTCACATCATTATACAGTACAGCATGTTCACTATTAGTGTATAGATACTCACATCATTATACAGTGCAGCATGTTCACTATTAGTGTATAGATACTCACATCATTATACAGTGCAGCGTGTTCACTATTAGTGTGTAGATACTCACATCATTATACAGTGCAGCATATTTATAAGTGTATAGATACTGACATTATTATACAATGCAGCCTGTTCACTATTAGTGTATAGATACTAACATCATTATACAGTGCAGCGTGTTCACTATTAGTGTATAGATACTCGCATCATTATACATTGCAGTGTGTTCACTATAAGTGTATAGATACTCACATCATTATACAGTGCAGCGTGTTTACTATTAGTGTATAGATACTCACATCATTATACAGTGCAGCATTTTCACTATTAGTGTATAGATACTCACATCATTATACTGCACAGCATATTCTTCAGTGTATAGATACTCACATCATTATACAGTGCAGTGTGTTCACTATTAGTGTATAAATACTCACATCATTATACAGTGCAGCATGTTCACTATTAGTGTATAGATACTCACATCATTATACAGTGCAGTGTGTTTACTATTAGTGTATAGATACTCACATCATTATACAATGCAGCATGTTTACTATTAGTGTATAGATACTCACATCATTATACAGTGCAGTGTGTTTACTATTAGTGTATAGATAATCACATCATTATACAATGCAGCGTGTTCACTATTAGTGTATAGATACTCACATCATTATACAGTGCAGTGTGTTCACTATCAGTGTATAGATACTCACATCATTATACAGTGCAGCGTGTTAACTATTAGTGTATAGATACTCACATCATTATACAGTGCAGTGTGTTTACTATTAGTGCATAGATACTCACATCATTATACAATGCAACATGTTCACTATTAGTGTATAGATACACACATCATTATACAGTGCAGTGTGTTCACTATTAGTATTTAGATACTCCCATCATTATACAATGCAACATTTTCACTATTAGTGTTTAGATACACACATCATTATACAATGCAGCGTGTTCACTATTAGTGTATAGATACTCACATCATTATACAGTGCAGCGTGTTCACTATTAGTATATAGATACTCACATCATTATACAGTGCAGAATGTTCACTATTAGTGTATACTCACACCATTATACAGTGCAGTGTGTTCACTATCAGTGTATAGATACTCACATCATTATACAGTTCAGTGTGTTCACTATTAGTGTATAGATACTCTCATTATACAGTGCAGTGTGTTCACTATTAGTGTATAGATTCTCACATCATTATACAATGCAGCATGTTCACTATTAGTGTATAGATATTCACATCATTATACAGTGCAGAATGTTCACTATTAGTGTGTACTCACATCATTATTCAGTGCAGCGTGTTCCCTATTAGTATATAGATACTCTCATCATTATACAGTGCAGTGTGTTCACTATTTGTGTATAGATACTCACATCATTATTCAATGCAGCATGTTCACTATTAGTATATAGATACTCACATCATTATGCAATGCAACATGTTCACTATTAGTGTATAGATACTCTTATTATTATACAGTGCAGTGTGTTCACTATTAGTATTTAGATACTCCCATCATTATACAATACAACATGTTCACTATTAGTGTTTAGATACACACATCATTATACAATGCAGCGTGTTCACTATTAGTGTATAGATACTCACATCATTATACAGTGCAGCATGTTCACTATTAGTATATAGATACTCACATCATTATACAGTGCAGAATGTTCACTATTAGTGTATACTCACACCATTATACAGTGCAGTGTGTTCACTATTAGTATTTAGATACTCACATCATTATACAATGCAACATGTTCACTGTTAGTGTTTAGATACACACATTATTATACAATGCAGCGTGTTCACTATTAGTGTATAGATACTCATCATTATACAGTGCAGCATGTTCACTATTAGTATATAGATACTGACATCATTATACAGTGCAGAATGTTCACTATTAGTGTATACTCACACCATTATACAGTGCAGCGTGTTCACTATTAGTGTATAGATACTCTCATCATTATACAGTGCAGTGTGTTCACTATCAGTGTATAGATACTCACATCATTATACAGTTCAGCGTGTTCACTATTAGTGTATAGATACTCTCAATATTATACAATGCAGCATGTTCACTATTAGTGTATAGATACTCACATAATTATACAGTGCATAATGTTCACTATTAGTGTATACTCACATCATTATACAGTGCAGCGTGTTCCATATTAGTGTATAGATACTAACATCATTATACAGTGCAGCATGTTCACTATTAGTGTATAGATACTCACATCATTATACAGTGTAGTGTGTTCACTATTAGTATATAGATTCTCACATCACTATACAGTGCAGCGTGTTCACTATGAGTGTATAGATACTCACATCATTATACAGTGCAGCGTGTTCACTATAAGTGTATAGATACTCACATCATTATACAGTGAAGCGTGTTCACTATCAGTGTATAGATACTCACATCATTATACAGTGCAGTGTTTTCACTATTAGTGTATAGATCCTCACATCATTATACAGTGCAGTGTGTTTACTATTAGTGTACAGATACTCACATCATTATACAATGCAGCGTGTTTACTATTAGTGTATAGATACTCACATCATTATACAGTGCAGTATGTTTACTATTAGTGTATAGATACATCATTATACAATGCAGCATGTTCACTATTAGTATATAAATACTCACATCATTATACAATGCAGCATGTTCACTATTAGTGTGTAGATATTCACATCATTATACAATGCAGCGTGTTCACTATTAGTGTATAGATACTCACATCATTATACAGTGCAGCGTGTTCACTATTAGTATATAGATACTCACATCATTATACAGTGCAGAATGTTCACTATTAGTGTATACTCACACCATTATACAGTGCAGCGTGTTCACTGTTAGTGTATAGATACTCACATCATTATACAGTGCAGTGTGTTCACTATCAGTGTATAGATATTCACATCATTATACAGTTCAGCGTGTTCACTATTAGTGTATAGATACTCTCATCATTATACAGTGCAGTGTGTTCACTATTAGTGTATAGATATTCACATCATTATACAATGCAGCATGTTCACTATTAGTGTATAGATACTCACATCATTATACAGTGCAGAATGTTCACTATTAGTGTATACTCACATCATTATACAGTGCAGCCTGTTCACTATTAGTGTATAGATACTCACATTATTATACAGTGCAGCGTGTTCCCTATTAGTGTATAGATACTCACATCATTATACAGTGCAGTGTGTTTCCTATTAGTGTATAAATACTCACATTATTATACAGTGCAGAATGATCACTATTAGTGTATAGATACTCACATCATTATACAATTCAGCATATTCTTCAGTGTATAGATACTCACATCATTATACAATACAGCGTGTTCACTATTAGTGTATAGATACTCACATCATTATACAGTGCAGCGTGTTCACTATTGGTTATATGGATACTCACATCATTATACAGCGCAACGTGTTCACTATTAGTGTATAGATACTCACATCATTATACAGTGCAGCATGTTCACTATCAGTGTATAGATACTCACATCATTATACAGTGAAGCGTGTTCACTATCAGTGTATAGATACTCACATCATTATACAGTGCAGTATTTTCACTTTTAGTGTAAAGACACTCATATCATTATACAGTGCAGCATGTTCACTATTAGTGTATAGATACTCACATCATTATACAGTGCAGCGTGTTCACTTATAGTGTATAGATACTAACATCATTTTACAGTGCAGCGTGTTTACTATTAGTGTATAGATACTCACATCATTATACAGTGCAGTGTGTTTACTATTAGTGTATAGATACTCACATCATTATACAGTGCAGCGTGTTTACTATTAGTGTATAGATACTCACATCATTATACAGTGCAGTGTGTTTACTATTAGTGTATAGATACTCACATCATTATATAGTGCAGCGTGTTCACTATTAGTGTATAGATACTCACATCATTATACAGTGCAGAATATTTATAAGTGTATAGATACTCACATCATTATACAGTGCAGCGTGTTCACTATTAGTGTATAGATACTCACATCATTATACAGTGCAGCATGTTCACTATTAGTGTATAGATACTCACATCATTATACAGTACAGCATGTTCACTATTAGTGTATAGATACTCACATCATTATACAGTGCAGCATGTTCACTATTAGTGTATAGATACTCACATCATTATACAATGCAGCGTGTTCACTATTAGTGTGTAGATACTCACATCATTATACAGTGCAGTGTGTTTACTATTAGTGTATAGATACTCACATCATTATACAATGCAGCGTGTTCACTATTAGTGTGTAGATACTCACATCATTATACAGTGCAGCATGTTCACTATTAGTGTATAGATACTCACATCATTATACAGTGCAGCATATTTATAAGTGTATAGATACTCACATCATTATACAGTGCAGCGTGTTCACTATAAGTGTATAGATACTCACATCATTATACAGTGCAGCATGTTCACTATTAGTGTATAGATACTCACATCATTATACAATGCAGCGTGTTCACTATTAGTGTATAGATACTCACATCATTATACAGTGCAGCATATTTATAAGTGTATAGATACTCACATCATTATACAGTGCAGCGTGTTCACTATTAGTGTATAGATACTCACATCATTATACAGTGCAGAATATTTATAAGTGTATAGATACTCACATCATTATACAGTGCAGCGTGTTCACTATTAGTGTATAGATACTCACATCATTATACAGTGCAGCATGTTCACTATTAGTGTATAGATACTCACATCATTATACAGTACAGCATGTTCACTATTAGTGTATAGATACTCACATCATTATACAGTGCAGCATGTTCACCATTAGTGTATAGATACTCACATCATTATACAATGCAGCGTGTTCACTATTAGTGTGTAGATACTCACATCATTATACAGTGCAGTGTGTTTACTATTAGTGTATAGATACTCACATCATTATACAATGCAGCGTGTTCACTATTAGTGTGTAGATACTCACATCATTATACATTGCAGCATGTTCACTATTAGTGTATAGATACTCACATCATTATACAGTTCAGCGTGTTCACTATTAGTGTATAGATACTCACATCATTATACAGTGCAGCATATTTATAAGTGTATAGATACTCACATCATTATACAGTGCAGCGTGTTCACTATTAGTGTATAGATACTCACATCATTATACAGTGCAGCATATTTATAAGTGTATAGATACTCACATCATTATACAGTGCAGCATGTTCACTATTAGTGTATAGATACTCACATCATTATACAGTGCAGCATATTTATAAGTGTATAGATACTCACATCATTATACAGTGCAGCGTGTTCACTATTAGTGTATAGATACTCACATCATTATACAGTGCAGCATGTTTAGATATACCATCATTATACAGTGCAGAATATCCATCAGACTACACATACTCATCATATTTATACAGGGTATAGTGTATAGAAAATCACATTATTATATAGCACAATGTGTTTACTGCCAGTACATAAAGCCTGAAACTATTTTTGCGTCAGGGTCCTCTTTATTTCCGCTACTAATTATACCTGACTCACATAAAATGCATGTGGTAGCTGGATAGTGACAGGGAATGCACTCAGGCACAACACTGACTACTAATGAGACCTGAAGGCCCCTTACACCGAACAGATATGCAGCAGCACAGTTAGGTTCAAAGTGGCTTTTAGTTGACCTCACCTGGAGCCTTAGCAATAAGACCATCAGATTTATGTACCATTTAAAGGGACAGTAAGTACCTTCAGATCGGTATGTCACTGGTTGTTAAGGTGTTTTCAGCCTGTAATAGCGTGGCTCTCCCTGCCAGCAGCAAGACCACCCTATTACAACCTCACTCCAGCAGGTCTCCTAGATTAGTATAGCCTAACCCCTGGCAGCGAGAGCCGCACTGTTAAAAAAGCAGGCCCCATTGAAAGAACAGCAATGTACACCGGGTATGTCTCTGGCCGTTAAGGTATTAAACTTTCATGATTCAGATACAGCATACAATTTTAAACAAACTTCCAATTTACTTATGTAACTAAATGTGCTTTGTTCTTTTGGTATACTTTGTTGAAGAGTAGGTTCAGGAGCAGCAATGGACTATTGGGAGTTAGCTGAATATATCTGGTGATCCAATGCTGAGAGGCACCTATGTGAAGCCACCAATCAGCTTCTAGCTCACAAGTAGTGCATTGCTGCTTCTGATCCTACCATGGTGTGCTTTTCAACAAAGGCTACCAGAAGAACAAAGCAAATTTAACAGAAGTAAATTGAAAAGTGCATGCTTTTTTCCTGACTCATAAAAGTTGAATTTTTACTTTGTCTCTTTAACCTTCAGGGAATTATATACGTATTCATTATTCAAGGAATTTACTGGCTGTTGAAATGGAAGTGAAAAACAATTACATTTCCACCTTGTGTGTAATAGTATACACTATGGCCCCTATAAAAAGGGACATTAAACACAAAATAATTGTTATATAGAATGAAGCATTCAAAGAAAAGATTTAGTCTGAGAATAACATGTAGATTTTTTTAATGTTTAATTAGCTGTTTAAATATTGACAAAATAAGTGTAAAGTTTCAGTGTCTATAAAACAATGGGAGCTGCCATGTTGTAACTTAGGCTACCTTCTCTGCTGTGGCCAATTAGGGACAGTTATAAATAGGTCATTAGAGTGTGCAGCCAATGGTTATGGGGAATATAACAGTGTTCTGCACTTCCATATCTAACAGGAACTGAAAAGCACATAATTGTCAGAATGAAATTTCAGGAAAAGGGGACAAAATAAATAATGAAAGTATATTGCAAATCTCTTTTTTATGTATACAATTTATAATTTTACACTCACCGGACACTTTATCAGGTACACCTTGCTAGTACCGGGTTGGACCCCCTTTTGCCTTCAGAACTGCGTTAATTCTTTGAGTCATAGATTCAACCAGGTGTTGGAAACATTCTTCAGAGATTTTGGTCCATATTGACATGAAAGCATCATGCAGTTGCTGCAGATTTGTCGACTGTACATCCATGATGCAAATCTCCCGTTCCACCACATCCCAAAGGTGCTCTATTGGATTGAGATCTGGTGACTTTGGAGGCCATTGGAGTACAGTGAACTCATTTTTATGTTCAAGAAACCAGTTTGAGATGATTTGAGCTTTGTGACATAGTGGATTATGCTGCTGGAAGTAGCCATCAGAAGATGGGTACACTGTAGTCATAAAGGGATGGACATGGTCTCAGGTAGGCCGTGCTTCAAGGTTCGAGGTGTTGTGCGTTCAGAGATGGTATTCTGCACACCTTGGTTGTAACGAGTGGTTATTTGAGTTACTGTCGCATTTATATTGTCTCAAACCAGTCTGCCCATTCTTCTCTGACCTCTGAAATCAAAAAGGCATTGTCGTCCACACAACTGCCGCTCACTGGATATTTTCTCTTTTTCGGACCATTTTCTGTAAACCCTAGAGATGGTTGTGTGTGAAAATCCCAGTAGATCAGCAGTTTTTGAAATACTCAGACCAGCCCGTCTGGCACCAACATCCATGCCACATTCAAAGTCACTTAAATCTGCTTTCTTCCCCATTCTGATGCTCGGTTTGAACTTCAGCAAGTCGTCTTCACCATGTGATTTGCTGATTAGCAATTTGTGTTGCCAAGCAATTAAACAGGTGTACCTAATAAAGTGGCTGATGTATATTACCATCTCATTGTGTTTAATGCCCCTTTAAATAGACAAAGCTTGAAAGTACGGAACATGTCCACCTGTGCTCGCTGCGAACAATGCCAGCTCTTGTACAATCAGAAGGAGGTGCCAATAGAGAATACATTTTTAAACAACTTTCCAATTTACATTTATTATCTAATTTGCTTCCTCTCTTGGTAACCTTTGTTGAAGGAGCAGCAATTCACTACTGGGAGCTAGCTGAACACATCAAGTCAATGACAAAAGGCATATTTGTGCAACCACCAATAAGTAGCTTGCTCCCATCCTGAGCTTACCTAGGTATGCTTTTTCAGCAAAGGATGCCAAGAGAACTAAGCAAATTAGATAACAGAAGTAAAATAAAAAGCTGTTTAAAATGTTATGTTCTATCTAAATCATGAAGGAAAAATTTGGGGTTTCGTTTTCTTTTAACTTGCGGATAAAACCAATGAATCCATTTGAGGCGCCTTTTCTTCGTCATATCATTTCAGCACTAAAAAAAAAAAAAAAAGATTAATTTGATCACACAAAATTTTGCAATTTAAAGTGTCCCTTTAATGAGGTTAAATGCACTCAGTTTTAACCACTAGACGAGAGGCAATTACACTGCTATAAAAAAAAACATAATTTATGCTTACCTGATAAATTCCTTTCTTCTGTAGTGTGATCAGTCCACGGGTCATCATTACTTCTGGGATATTACTCCTCCCCAACAGGAAGTGCAAGAGGATTCACCCAGCAGAGCTGCATATAGCTCCTCCCCTCTACGTCACTCCCAGTCATTCGACCAAGGACCAACGAGAAAGGAAAAGCCAAGGGTGAAGTGGTGACTGGAGTATAAATTAAAAAATATTTACCTGCCTTAAAAACAGGGCGGGCCGTGGACTGATCACACTACAGAAGAAATGAATTTATCAGGTAAGCATAAATTATGTTTTCTTCTGTTAAGTGTGATCAGTCCACGGGTCATCATTACTTCTGGGATACCAATACCAAAGCAAAAGTACACGGATGACGGGAGGGATAGGCAGGCTCTTTATACAGAAGGAACCACTGCCTGAAGAACCTTTCTCCCAAAAATAGCCTCCGATGAAGCAAAAGTGTCAAATTTGTAAAATTTGGAAAAAGTATGAAGCGAAGACCAAGTTGCAGCCTTGCAAATCTGTTCAACAGAGGCCTCATTCTTGAAGGCCCAAGTGGAAGCCACAGCTCTAGTAGAATGAGCTGTAATTCTTTCAGGAGGCTGCTGTCCAGCAGTCTCATAAGCTAAACGAATTATGCTACGAAGCCAAAAAGAAAGAGAGGTAGCGGAAGCTTTTTGACCTCTCCTCTGCCCAGAGTAAATGACAAACAGAGAAGACGTTTGTCGAAATTCCTTAGTTGCCTGTAAGTAAAATTTTAGAGCACGGACTACATCCAGGTTGTGCAGTAGACGTTCCTTCTTTGAAGAAGGATTTGGGCATAAAGAAGGAACAACAATCTCTTGATTGATATTCCTGTTAGTAACTACCTTAGGTAAGAACCCAGGTTTAGTACGCAGGACTACCTTATCCGAATGAAAAATCAAATAAGGAGAATCACAATGTAAGGCTGATAATTCAGAGACTCTTCGAGCCGAGGAAATAGCCATTAAAAATAGAACTTTCCAAGATAACAACTTTATATCAATGGAATGAAGGGGTTCAAACGGAACGCCCTGTAAAACATTAAGAACAAGGTTTAAACTCCATGGTGGAGCAACAGTTTTAAACACAGGCTTAATCCTGGCCAAAGCCTGACAAAAAGCCTGGACGTCAGGAACTTCTGACAGACGTTTGTGTAACAGAATGGACAGAGCTGAGATCTGTCCCTTTAATGAACTAGCAGATAAACCCTTTTCTAAACCTTCTTGTAGAAAAGACAATATCCTAGGAATCCTAACCTTACTCCAAGAGTAACCTTTGGATTCACACCAATATAGGTATTTACGCCATATCCTATGGTAAATCTTTCTGGTAACAGGTTTCCTAGCCTGTATTAAGGTATCAATAACTGACTCAGAAAACCCACGTCTTGATAAAATCAAGCGTTCAATTTCCAAGCAGTCAGCTTCAGAGAAGTTAGATTTTGATGTTTGAAGGGACCCTGTATCAGAAGGTCCTGTTTCAGAGGTAGAGACCAAGGTGGACAGGATGACATGTCCACCAGGTCTGCATACCAAGTCCTGCGTGGCCACGCAGGTGCTATTAGAATCACTGATGCTCTCTCTTGTTTGATTCTGGCAATCAATCGAGGAAGTAACGGGAAGGGTGGAAACACGTAAGCCCATCCTGAAGTCCCAAGGTGCTGTCAGAGCATCTATCAGGACTGCTCCTGGATCCCTGGATCTGGACCCGTAACGAGGAAGCTTGGCGTTCTGTCGAGACGCCATGAGATCTATCTCTGGTTTGCCCCAACGTCGAAGTATTTGGGCAAAGACCTCCGGATGAAGTTCCCACTCCCCCGGATGAAAAGTCTGACGACTTAAGAAATCTGCCTCCCAGTTCTCCACTCCCGGGATGTGGATTGCTGACAGGTGGCAAGAGTGAGACTCTGCCCAGCGAATTATCTTTGATACTTCCATCATAGCTAGGGAGCTTCTTGTCCCTCCCTGATGGTTGATGTAAGCTACAGTCGTGATGTTGTCCGACTGAAACCTGATGAACCCCCGAGTTGTCAACTGGGGCCAAGCCAGGAGGGCATTGAGAACTGCTCTCAATTCCAGAATGTTTATTGGCAGGAGACTCTCCTCCTGACTCCATTGTCCCTGAGCCTTCAGAGAATTCCAGACGGCACCCCAACCTAGAAGGCTGGCGTCTGTTGTTACAATTGTCCAGTCTGGTCTGCTGAATGGCATCCCCCTGGACAGATGTGGCCGAGAAAGCCACCATAGAAGAGAATTTCTGGTCTCTTGATCCAGATTCAGAGAAGGGGATAAGTCTGAGTAATCCCCATTCCACTGACTTAGCATGCACAGTTGCAGTGGTCTGAGGTGTAAGCGTGCAAAGGGTACTATGTCCATTGCCGCTACCATTAAGCCGATTACCTCCATGCATTGAGCCACTGACGGGTGTTGAATGGAATGAAGGGTGCGGCAAGCACTTTGAAGTCTTGTTAGCCTGTCCTCTGTCAGGTAAATCTTCATTTCTACAGAATCTATAAGAGTCCCCAGGAAGGGAACTCTTGTGAGTGGAACGAGTGAACTTTTCTTTTCGTTCACCTTCCATCCATGTGACCTTAGAAATGCCAGCACTAACTCTGTATGAGACTTGGCAGTTTGAAAGCTTGAAGCTTGTATCAGAATGTCGTCTAGGTATGGAGCTACCGAGATTCCCCGCGGTCTTAGTACCGCCAGAAGAGCACCCAGAACCTTTGTGAAGATTCTTGGAGCTGTAGCCAATCCGAATGGAAGAGCCACAAACTGGTAATGCCTGTCTAGGAAGGCAAACCTTAGGTACCGATAATGATCTTTGTGAATCGGTATGTGAAGGTAAGCATCTTTTAAATCTACAGTGGTCATGTACTGACCCTCTTGGATCATAGGTAAAATTGTCCGAATAGTCTCCATCTTGAACGATGGAACTCTTAGGAATTTGTTTAGGATCTTTAAGTCCAGGATTGGTCTGAAAGTTCCCTCTTTTTTTGGGAACCACAAACAGATTTGAGTAAAACCCCTGTCCCTGTTCCGATCGTGGAACTGGATGGATTACTCCCATTAACAAGAGCTCTTGTACGCAGCGTAGAAACGCCTCTTTCTTTGTCTGGATTGTTGACAATCTTGACAGATGAAATCTCTCTCTTGGAGGAGAGTATTTGAAGTCCAGAAGGTATCCCTGAGATATTATCTCTAGCGCCCAGGGATCCTGAACATCTCTTGCCCAAGCCTGGGCGAAGAGAGAAAGTCTGCCCCCCACTAGATCCGATCCCGGATCGGGGGCCCTCAATTCATGCTGTTTTAGGGGCAGCAGCAGGTTTCCTAGTCTGCTTGCCCTTGTTCCAGGACTGGTTAGGTTTCCAGCCTTGTCTGTAGCGAGCAACAGCTCCTTCCTGTTTTGGTGCAGAGGAAGTTGATGCTGCTCCTGCTTTGAAATTACGAAAGGAACGAAAATTAGACCTGTCTAGTCTTGGCTTTGGCTTTGTCCTGAGGCAGGGCATGGCCTTTACCTCCTGTAATGTCAGCGATAATCTCTTTCAACCCGGGCCCGAATAAGGTCTGCCCTTTGAAAGGTATATTAAGCAATTTAGACTTAGAAGTAACATAAGCTGACCAGGATTTTAGCCACAGCGCCCTGCGTGCCTGAATGGCGAATCCTGAATTCTTCGCCGTAAGTTTAGTAAGATGTACTACGGCCTCCGAAATGAATGAATTAGCTAGTTTAAGGACTCTAAGCCTGTCCGTAATGTCGTCCAGAGTAGCTGAACCAATGTTCTCTTCCAGAGACTCAATCCAGAATGCCGCTGCATGCCGTGATCGGCGCAATGCATGCAAGGGGTTGCAATATAAAACCTTGTTGAACAAACATTTTCTTAAGGTAACCCTCTAATTTTTTATCCATTGGATCTGAAAAAGCACAGCTATCCTCCCCCGGGATAGTGGAACGCTTAGCTAAGGTAGAAACTGCTCCCTCCACCTTAGGGACCGTTTGCCATAAGTCCCTTGTGGTGGCGTCTATTGGAAACATTTTTCTAAATATCGGAGGGGGTGAGAACGGCACACCGGGTCTATCCCACTCCTTAGTAACAATTTCAGTAAGTCTCTTAGGTATAGGAAAAACCTCAGTACTCGTCGGTACCCGCAAAATATTTATCCAACCTACACATTTTCTCTGGTATTGCAACTGTGTTACAATCATTCAGAGCCGCTAACACCTCCCCTAGTAATACACGGAGGTTTTCCAGTTTAAATTTAAAATTTGAAATATCTGAATCCAGTCTGTTTGGATCAGAAACCGTCACCCACAGAATGAAGCTCTCCGTCCTCATGTTCTGCCACCTGTGACGCAGTGTCTGACATGGCCCTAATATTATCAGCGCACTCTGTTCTCACCCCCAGAGTGATCACGCTTACCTCTTAGCTCTGGTAATTTAGCCAAAACCTCAGTCATAACAGTAGCCATATCCTGTAATGTGATTTGTAATGGCCGCCCAGATGTACTCGGCGCTACAATATCACGCACCTCCCTCTGAGCGGGAGATGTAGGTACTGACACGTGAGGCGAGTTAGTCGGCATAACTCTCCCCTCGTTGTTTGGTGAAATTTGTTCAATTTGTACAGATTGACTTTTATTTAAAGTAGCATCAATACAGTTAGTACATAAATTTCTATTGGGCTCCACTTTGGCATTGCAACAAATGACACAGGTATCATCCTCTGAATCAGGACATGTTTAACACACTAGCAAATAAACTTGTAACTTGGAAATACAATTCAATTAGAATAATATTAAAACGGACTGTGCCCTTTAAGAAGCACAGGAAGATCTATGACAGTTGAAAATTAATAAATTGAAACAGTTATAGCCTCAATCCTTGTAAATAACACAACTTTAGCAAAGGTTTAATCCCATTAGCAAAGATAACAAATTCTGAAAGCAGGAAACAAATTACAGAATAAACGTTTTTTATCTCAGTCAAACTATAATTCTCACAGCTCTGCTGAGAGAAATTACCTCCCTCAAAATAAGTTTTGAAGACCCCTGAGCTCTGTAGAGATGAACCGGATCATGCAGGGAATACAATGAGTTGCTGACTGAAATATTTGATGCATAGAAAAAGCGCCAAAAAACGGCCCCTCCCCCTCACACACAGCAGTGAGGGAGAACAGAAACTGTCAGAAAAACAGATTAAGCAACTGCCAAGTGGAAAAATAGTGCCCAAACATTTATTCACACAGTACCTCAGCAAATGAAAACGATTTTACATTCCAGCAAAAACGTTAAACATAATCTCTAGTTATTAAACAGCTTTATGTATTTCTTACAGTGTAATTCTAGTGAAGTACCATTCCCCAGAATACTGAAGTGTAAAGTATACATACATGACATTATATCGGTATGGCAGGATTTTCTCATCAATTCCATTGTCAGAAAATAAAAACTGCTACATACCTCTATGCAGATTCATCTGCCCGCTGTCCCCTGATCTGAAGTTTACCTCACTCCTCAGATGGCCGAGAACAGCAATATGATCTTAACTACTCCGGCTAAAATCATAGCAAAACTCTGGTAGATTCTTCTTCAAACTCTGCCAGAGAGGT
This sequence comes from Bombina bombina, assembly GCF_027579735.1. Classification (NCBI taxonomy): domain Eukaryota; kingdom Metazoa; phylum Chordata; class Amphibia; order Anura; family Bombinatoridae; genus Bombina; species Bombina bombina. Next base: position 73,459,310 of record NC_069510.1, read on the forward strand.
AATAACACACTCCGGTGCTATTTTAAAATAACAAACTTTTGATTGAAGATATAAAACTAAGTATAATCACCATAGTCCTCTCACACATCCTATCTAGTCGTTGGGTGCAAGAGAATGACTGGGAGTGACGTAGAGGGGAGGAGCTATATGCAGCTCTGCTGGGTGAATCCTCTTGCACTTCCTGTTGGGGAGGAGTAATATCCCAGAAGTAATGATGACCCGTGGACTGATCACACTTAACAGAAGAAACAAACATTTCTTTTTCAAAACATTGCAGTGCAATTATTGTAAGCAGAAGCAAAGTATTATTCTCACTGTTTGTGCATTTCTTCCCCCAACAACAGCTTATAGCTACAGAGCGCTCACTTGTACCGTAACCGCATGAGGAGGCTAATTTAGACTTTTTTTTTTAAGGACAGGAAGTACAGCATTCTTTTATTTATATATATATATATATATATATATATATATATATATAGATAGATACATATATAGATATAAATACACGTTTGGCAGATAGGAACATCTGACAACCACATCACTTAAAAAAAGAAATCGACAAAGTAGAATAAATAAAGTTTAGTTCAGTCTCGAAGCACAAAGGTAATGTAACATTTCACATGGTAATGTCTCACTGCAGAGCATTGGGGTGCAATTTTACACTTTTTTTGGAGCTTATCAGAAATGTGCATTAATTAAACGACTACTAAATATAGTAGAATTAAATAACTGACATATACACAATAAAGACAGTGCAATAGAACTCACTTACTTTGAATTTGAAATTAACAGTAGAATATTTTCTGGCAAATTTCAAAGTTAATCAAATTTTAATCCCCCCCCCCCCCCCGTATTATGTGACAGCCATTAGCCAATTACAAAATGCTTATACGTATATACAGTGCACATTTGCACATGCTCAGTAAGTGCTGGAACCTTTCAGTTCAATATTTTAGCTGAATCATGAAACTTTCATTTTCACTTTAGTGGCTCTTTAAAATGTACATGAATTAATATGAAGGATTTAACAGAATAAAAAAAACACATGCAACTAGGAGAGGCTTGAGGTTATGCTAAATGTCTTGTTCAGGAATTATTCTCTTACACTCATGCATAATGGGTTCAGATTTTTTCTGCAAATAATAATAGTCAGACATAGGCCTAGTGTCTAAAACGCGTTGTCTCAGCTTACTACAAGAACTGGAGAACAACTAATGAAGAAGCCAAATTACTAACCACTGCCTACCGACACACATGCATCTCATTTAGGACTGATGCCATCTCTTATTAGAAGTGTAATTCATTTATTTATATACAAATAGAAATGTTAATGGCAGATAAGAACAATAGGCCCAACAAGTCTGCACATATTTCCCTTAAAGTGTAAGTTTGTTGCATTTATTGTTATGGAGGGGCAAAACTAGACCTTATTAAGCCCCAGGGCAACAGTTGTGAGAGGGCCTCTATTTTAACAGTGCCCTTTTTGGCTGCAAAAGCGGAGCCAACAGCAACATAGGAGAAAGAAGAGCTAGTTCTTTTTGAATGGGAATCATTCTTCCCCCTGGTTAGTCAGCGGCAGAGGATATGCACTTATAGTCTTCATATACAAATATGGTGGCAGGTTTTTCTGTACTGCAACACTGTGACAGCCATCTTGGAAACCCTGTCACCATATAAAAAAATCAAATCCATACACTTTCCATAAATTGTGAGCTTTTTTCACAAGGGGGCAAAACAGAGGGGTCAGACATGATGTTTTGATTGAGACTTCTGAGATTCCTGTTTTTACCCTCCTGTTTTCAACTTGTTCATCTATAAAATCATTTATGGACTTTAATTGGGAATTTTGTAGAAAAAATATTGGTAAGCTTTTCTAAAGCTTTACTGAATGCAATACAGAATTGGTATTGTTACTGGCACAATAATAAAAGTATTTTGACTTAGACCAACTAGGCTCATGCCCAGAGCAACAATATTTTGTGGAGACTGCAAATTTTGAGGGGTTGGTCTATGTCTTCCCACTCCTATGCTATCCAAATTGAGGGAGGCATTGCGGTTTTATGGGTGGAGCTGTGTTAGGAGGCATGAACAGCAGGTGGGATCATAGGTATGCCTCAACTGTCAGTGGGCATGTCTGGTTGGTTTGCAGGTGTGCCTGAGTGGTCTATGGACAGATTGTGGGCATGTCTCAGCTGTCAGTGGGCATGTCTGGTTGGTTTGTGGGTGTGTCTAGGTAGTCTATGGGCAGATCATGGGCATGTCTCAGCTATCAGTGGACCATGTCTGGTTGGTTTGTGTGTGTGTCTAGGTAGTCTATGGGCAGATCATGGGCATGTCTCAACTGTCAGTGGACATGTCTGGTTGGTTTGTGGGTGTGTCTAGGTAGTCTATGGGCAGATTATGGGCATGTCTCAGCTGTCAGTGGACATGTCTGGTTAGTTTGTGGGTGTGTCTAGGTAGTTTATGGTCAGATCATGGGCATGCGTCCGCTGTTAGTGGGCATGCCTGGTTGGTTTGCAGGTATGTCTGGGTGGTCTATGGGCAGAGCTAAGGGAAATTCTTCAAATCAGGGCATATGGCTGTCTTAGAGGGACAACGGAAGAGAGCTCAGAATCAGGGACTGCCCTCTTAAATAGGGACAGTTGGGAGGTTTATTTGCAAATGATTCCTAGTTGTATAGTGGGGTCCTCCAGTTGAGTGAAATATACGAGGCAAATATCAACTAAAATTATTGGAGATGTGGGGTTAATTTGGCAGGAGACCTCTCAGAGCCTAGAGCAGCATAAAAATGTAATACAACAAGCAATGCAATTTAATTTTATGTTTTATTACTGTAGAATTTTTCTAGCAGACATGTTGATTATTATAGGAAGGTTTTAATAAATTGCTTTTGTAATATAATTAATTTATGATAGACTTATTATCTCGTTATCTGATGGCTAAAATTCCTTGGCAGGGAGCAACCTAAAAGTATTTTAGTCAATAGTTCAGATAAAGCAACAATATATCCTGACTCTGAGAGCCGATGACGCTTCTTGAAGTTTGCAGAGGGCAGATCTAAGTTTTGTTTGTGATATGAGGAGGAGGCAGCTAAAAAAATGTTTTGTAGAGAATGTTTGGCATTCCATATAATATTACTTTTCACTGGCATGTGGTGTTGTGTTTTGATGTCATGCTGTTTAAAGAGACAGGACGTGCTTGCTGTTTGTCTGGTTGGTTAAACAACCTGCAGTCAGTGGTGCCCATTAGAGATGAGGGTATAAGAAGGTGCAATGTGCAGCCTGTAGTTTGTTTAAAGGGACACTGGACCCAAATTTTTTCTTTCGTGATTCAGATAGAGCATGCAATTTAAGCAACTTTCTAATTTACTCCTATTATCAAATTTTCGTAATTCTCTTGGTCTCTTTATTTAAAATGCAAAAATATAAGTTTAGATGCCGGCCCATTTTTGGTAAACAACCTGGGTTGTTCTTGCTGATTGGTGGATAAATTCATCCACCAATGAACAAGTGCTTTCTAGGGTTCTAAACCAAACAAATAGCTTAGATGCCTTCTTTTTCAAATAAAGATAGCAAGAGAACAAAGAAAAATTGATAATAGGAGTAAATTAGAAAGTTGCTTAAAATTGCATGCTCCATCTGAATCACGAAAGAAAAAAAAATTGGGTTCAGTGTCCCTTTAAGTGTATTAGGGTTTGTGTGAAGTTTTCTGTCATTCAAGCTTCTACACTAACGTTACTGCATGCTGTCAAGCCTGACGTGTAGATTGTCAGCTCACTTGCCAAGCTTAAAGTCCAAATTGTATTTTCACTGCTGAGTGTGAAATGTAGATTGCTCACTTAACAAACTTAAAGTCTGATGTGTCCATTCACTGTCAAGCTTCAAGTGTAGAGTGTCAGCTCACTCACCAAGCTTAAAGGCTAAAGTATCTGTTCACTGCTAAGTTTCAACTGTAGAGTGCCAGGTCATATGCTAAGCTTGAAGCCTAAGACACCCCTGACATTTATGTATCCTGATGCTCCTAGGAAGTTCTGCCGTTATCTTCGTATCATGCCTGCCTGGTAATAAATCTTTGTCTATGAAAGTTCTGCCGCTAAGTGTTTGTCAGCTCACTTGCCAAGCTTCAAACCTTTTTTTTAGAAGACATTTTTTTCCTGTCTGCACGCCCGCCTCCCACACTGCGCACGACAGCATCGCAAGCAGTGATACATGAGCGTCACTGTCTGCATCAGCGCTCTGCTTCATGTGGTAAAGAGAGCGCTGTCAGCACCTTACCATATGAAGACAGATCCCTTCTTTCTCTGGCTGCGGTCTTAGCTCTCAGAGCTGACAGCCGAGACTGCGGCATGAGGGAGAAGGTTGAACGTAGCTGCTACGTCAGCAGGGTTAGGGTATACTAGCCAAAGTACTATGTGACGTAGTAGCAACATCCAATTGGCAGAAGGGTTTAAAGGGATCATGAAACCCAAAACCGATAGATCACTGTTTTTCAAAACTGTCTTCAGGACTCCCTAACAGGCCATATTTTAAGGATATCTGAACTGGAACACAGGTGAAATAATCAGCTAATTAGTAAACATGGCTATTTTACCTGCTCTCATCCAAGGTAATCCTGAAAACCTGCCCTGTTGGGGAGGCCCGAGGACAGGTTTGAAAACCAGTGAGAGAGAGCATACAGATATTTCTAATGTATTTCTATTATCAAACTTACTTTCTTATCTTGATATTCTTTGCTGAAAAGCAAGGACGTAAACTTAGGAGCGTGCACGTTTTTGCAGCAGTCTTGGAAGAATGTTATACATTTGCAAGATCACTAGATAGCAGTCAATTTTCCTGCCATGTAGTGCTCGCTACCAACCTATGTATCTCTTCAACAAAGAATAGCATGAAAATTAAGCAAATGGGATAACAGAAATAAATTAGAAACTTTTTTTTTAAATCGCATGTTCTGTCTGAATCATGGAAGAAACATTTGGGGCTTATTCTCTATATTTTGTTCTGAAGGACTGTTTTGCTGATACAGTGTTAAAGGGACTTGAAACCTAATTGTTTTATTTCATGTTTTAGAAAGAACTTGCAATTTTAAACAGCTTTCTAATTAACGTCTACTATCTAATTTGCTTCATTCTCTTGATATATTTTGTTGAAAAGCATATCTAGATAGGCTCAGTAGCTGCTGATTGGTGGCTGCACATAGATGCCTCATGTGATTGGCTCATCCATGTGCATGCTATTTCTTCAACAAAGGATATCTGAAGAATGAAGCAAATTAGATAATAGAAGTAAATTGGAATTTTCTTTAAAATTGTATTTTCTACCTGAATAATGAATGACAATTTTTGGATTGAGTGTCCCTTTAATATGCATGTACAGTTTGCAAGTATCTGAGTTTGGCTTTGTAAAGTATTTTACTAAATAGACTATTACATTTACAACTTGCATATTGGTTTCCTCTAGAACCAAATGTGTCAGACTAATAGATCAGTATATCACATGTGCATAGTGCAAAGTCTCACCCCATTATTAAACTGTAAACATTACCATAGACGAGTATTATCTGCTGGACAACTGGCAAAATTGTGAACTGTGAAATGAAAACTGCACATTTGCGCTAGATTGTGACGACAGTTAAAATGGGCTCATTGACAGAGGGACACGTCAACATTTTTTTTTATTTATTTAAAGGGACATAATACCCATACGCTAAATCACTTGAAAATGATGCACTGTAACTAAAAATATGACAAGAAAATATCACCTAAACATCTCTATGTAAAAAAGGAAGATATTTCACCTCACAAGAGTAAGTGCTGTGTGAACAGAAATACTGTAGCTTCTGTCAGCTGCATGTTGGGGAAAAAAGCAGCCAATCAGCTTCATCAGTGTTGAGGTCACACTTTACTGTGATCACATGGGATTTTACTGCATTCTCGTGAGATTTCATCTTAAAATTCCTTAAACTGAGTAGGGAAATAACATGACTGTGCCTGCACATGCTAGATGCATGCTCCCTTGCAAGTCCCAGGACTAGCATTCTAATTGGCTGCTTAATGTTCCTTTACAATGGGATGTGGCTACTGAGGAAATTGTGAGGTAAAATATCTTCCTTTTTTACATAGAGATGTTCAGGTGATATTTTCTAGTCAGCTTTTTACAGCTATGCTGCATCACTTTCATGTGCTTTAACATCTGGGTATCATGTCCCTTTAACAAGGTCTAATGTTTACATTTCTACCATTATAGGATATGTGGCATTCTACTGCAGTACATTCTGCGATGCGTTAATAAATAACACACCATTCTGTAAAGGGGCTTAAAGAGAGAATAAATCCTTTGTATTTACTATACATTTCTGTTGTAACATATAAGTCAAATCTAAACATTTTAAAAACAAATGAACTTTGTGTTTGCTGCAGTTGTTTTTCATTTGTTAAACACCACCCATCATTTGCCTTATTTGTAGAAGCCAATCTGGGCTTTAGTCTGCAAACAACAATTCCATCCATGGCTATAATGTTAATATTAATTTAAGTATTTTGCAGTCTGTTATCAGTTAAAGCCAAATTAGTAAAAAAAATAAATTAAAAAAATGTAGCAGGGTTAGCCTTGAGTGTTGGAAAATCTTCAGAATTGTCAGAGCTAAATTACATAAAAAGGGGGTAAAATAAATAATGATAATATATTGCAAAGTTGTTTTACTATGCATAGCGCAACATTTTATATTAAAATCTCAAGGTGTTTACAAGGCTGCAGTAACGAAATGTTCTTATGCGTTAGAACATTTTATCATTGCATAGATAGAGGAGCAATTTTAAACAACTTTCTAATTTAATTTTATCGTCAAATTTGCTTTGATCCTTTGGTATTCTTTGTTGAAAGCTAAACCTAGGTAGGCTCATATGCTAATTCCTAAGCCCTTGAAGGCCACCTCTTATCTCAGTGCATTTTAACAGTTTTTCACTGCTAGAAGTGTTAGTTAGTTCATGTGTGCCATATAGATAACATTGTGCTCACTCCCATGGAGTTATTTATGAGAGGGCACTGATTAGCTAAAATAAAAGTTTGTCCAAAGAACTGAAATAAGGGGCAGTTTGCAGAGGCTTAGGTACAAGGTAATAACAGAGGTAAAAAGTGTATTTATATAACAGTGTTGGTTATGCAAAACTGGTGAATGGGTAATAAAGGGATTATCTATCTTTTTAAACAAGAACAAATCTGGAGAAGACAGTCCCTTTAACAGTTATATTTCTAGTGAGCCCCCACTGCAGCAGGGCCAGTTGATATTGTATTCACCAACACTGCTGCTGCTTCTCTCGCCCATTTCCTCAGGGCCAGTACTTGCCAGGGGCTGTGAGAATTTTAGACACAGCCCCACACTCAGACTGGCCCACACTTGGGAACTAGGGATGGGCGAATGTTTTGCAACATTTGAAAAATGAAACAAATTTGAACACATTTGTGCGTTTGTTTTGCATTTCTAATGTTTATACAACATTCTAACATTTGTTTAATGTAAAAGTATGTCTTTAAATTTAATATTCGAAATAAAATTTTTTAATCATTATATTTGTATCTATTATGTAGTAATTTACTATATTCGCTACCACATGAACTATTGAACTTCTGAATAGTATTTGTTAAATCAAATTTTTACATTTGAAATTTCGAATGTGGATATTCAATTTCATTTTGTCAGTGATGGTAAATCCGAGTGTTTAAAAAACGCTAGGATTCGCCGTCACTAAAAATAAACTTGATTATCATTGATCACTTAGTAAAAGAAGGTGCTAAACTCACCCTGTCTGTGCCGCGTCTCCTCGCTAAAGTTAGCATCTCCGGATGCCCACTGTTTAACGCTCTTTACCAATGAGGTGAAGTGTCCACCTCTAAACCAATAGCTAGCATACTAAACACTGTCAGCTGACATGCACAGCTATTGGTTTAGAGGCGAAAACGTCACCTCATTGGTAAAGAGCGCTGTGCCGTTGGTAGCCAGAAGCGCTGACTTTAGCAGGGAGCCGCAAGACTATTCGTTCAACCTAACGACTTGACACATTCGGCCATCCCTAACTACTATTCCCTGCATGCCACTGTGATACTGAATTATGCAGTGGAACTAGAGAGCGTGAAAGTGTTCCACACGCTGTATGAATGCATGAGGGCTGCTGTTGTTTTGCAATGTTGCAATTATATTTCAAACGTTTTTGGGTTTGTTGCTCTATTTATTATAAAATCATAACATTTCAAAGGGGCGAGGTTGCTGTACCTTGGGCCTTTGTGATGTACTTGCCTCCTGGGCCAAACATTTTCAGACCACCCCTGTCTGGCTCTGTACCTATGTGTTTAACCCCTGCAAAGTTACATTCAGCTCCAAAGCGACAACACACTACTATCTTTAGCTGAACACAGCCAATAATTGGTGGCTAAATACAAATCCTGCTAGTGATTGGCTCTGGACCAGTAGTGCATTGCCAGTTTGAAGCTGACTTTAGCTATGTGTTTAACAAGCAAAAGGAAAATAATCTAATACATTATGGAATTTCCCTATTGTAGTTTTATTTTACTTTAAGTATGATGATTCATTTTCCTTTAGTGTATGGTGCTAAAAAGGGGAGTATCTTATCTTTCTGTCTTTTTTAAAATGATTCTGTTTTCTTTTTACTGCAGAACCTTTTTGATAATTAAAGGGACATAACACACTTTTCTCTTGTAAGGTGTATCCAGTCCACCGATCATCCATTACTTGTGGGATATTCTCATTCCCAACAGGAAGTTGCAAGAGGACACCCACAGCAGAGCTGTAATATAGCTCCTCCCCTAACTGTCATAGCCAGTCATTCTCTTGCAACTCTCAACAAGCAATGAGGTCTTAAGAGAGAGTGGTTAAATATAGCTAGTTTATTTTCTTCAATCAAAAGTTTGTTATTTTTAAATAGTACCGGAGTTGTGCTATTTTATCTCAGGCAGTAAATAGAAGAAGAATCTGCCTGAGGTTTCTATGATCTTAGCAGGTTGTAACTAAGATCCATTGCTGTTCTCACATATGTCTGAGGGGATTACACAGATGAGGTAACTTCAGCGAGAGAATGGCGTGCAGTTTACTCTGCTATCAGGTATGTGCAGTTATAATTTTTTCTAGAGATGGAAAACACTAGAAAATGCTGCTGATACCGGATTAATGTAAGTTAAGCCTGAATACAGTGATTTAATAATGACTGGTATCATGCTTACTCCAAGGGGTAATACGCTTCTGATATTGCAATATAAAACGTTTGCTGGCATGTTTAATCGTTTTTATATATGCTTTGGTGATAAAACTTTATTGGGGCCTAGTTTTTTCCACATGGCTGGCTTAAATTTTGACTAGAAACAGTTTCCTGAGGCTTTCCACTGTTGTAGTATGAGTGGGAGGGGCCACTATCTTACAGACTAAGACATCCAGATTCCCTCAAAGGCCCTCTGAATGCTATAGGACATCTCTAAAGGGCCCAAAGGCTTTCCAAAGTCGTTTATTGGGGAAGGTAGGGCCACAGCTTGCTGTGGCAGTTGGTTGTGACTGTTAAAAAACGTCTATTTCGTTTTTTTGATCCGTTTTTTGAACTAAGGGGTTAATCATCCATTTGCAAGTGGGTGCAATGCTCTGCTAGCCTATTACATACACTGTAAACATTTCATTTGATTTACTGCATTTTTTCACTGTTTTTCAAATTCTGACAAAATTTGTTTCTCTTAACCCCTTAGTGACCAGAGCACTTTTCCATTTTCTGTCCGTTTGGGACCAAGGCTATTTTTACATTTTTGCGGTGTTTGTGTTTAGCTGTAATTTTCTTCTTACTCATTTACTGTACCCACACATATTATATACCGTTTTTCTCGCCATTAAATGGACTTTCTAAAGATACCATTATTTTCATCATATCTTATAATTTACTATAAAAAAAATGATAAAATATGAGGAAAAATGGAAAAAAAACACACTTTTTCTAACTTTGACCCCCAAAATCTGTTACATATCTAAAACCACCAAAAAACACCCATGCTAAATAGTTTCTAAATTTTGTCCTGAGTTTAGAAATACCCAATGTTTACATGTTCTTTGCTTTTTTTGCAAGTTATAGGGCCATAAATACAAGTAGCACTTTGCTATTTCCAAACCATTTTTTTCCAAAATTAGCGCTAGTTACATTAGAACACTGATATCTTTCAGGAATACCTGAATATCCCTTGACATTTATATATTTTTTTTTAGTAGACATCCCAAAGTATTGATCTAGGCCAATTTTGGTATATTTCATGCCACCATTTCACCGCCAAATGCGATCAAATACAAAAAATTGTTCACTTTTTCACAAATTTTTTCACAAACTTTAGGTTTCTCACTGAAATTATTTACAAACAACTTGTGCAATTATGGCATAAATGGTTGTAAATTCTTCTCTGGGATCCCCTTTGTTCAGAAATAGCACACATATATGGCTTTGGCGTTGCTTTTTGGTAATTAGAAGGCCGCTAAATGCCACTGCGCACCACAAGTGTATCATGCCCAGCAGTTAAGGGGTTAATTAGGGAGCTTTTAGGGAGCTTGTAGGGTTAATTTTAGCTTTAGTGTAGTGTAGTAGACAACCCCAAGTATTGATCTAGGCACATTTTGGTATATTTCATGCCACCATTTCACCGCCAAATGCGATCAAATTAAAAAAAAACGTAAAATTTTTCACAATTTTAGGTTTCTCACTGAAATAATTTACAAACAGCTTGTGCAATTATGGCACAAATGGTTGTAAATGCTTGTCTGGGATCCCCTTTGTTCAGAAATAGCAGACATATATGACTTTGGCGTTGCTTTCTGGTAATTAGAAGGCCACTAAATCCTGTTGCGCCTCACACGTGTATTATGGCTAGCAGTGAAAGGGTTAATTAGGGAGTTTGTAGTGAGCTTGCAGGGTTAATTTTAGCTTTAGTGTAGAGATCAGCCTCCCATCTGACACATCCCACCCCCTGATCCCTCCCAAACAGCTCCCTTCCCTCCCCCACCCCACAAGTGTCCCCGCCATCTTAAGTACTGGCAGAAAGTCTGCCAGTACTAAAATAAAAGGGTTTTAAAAAAAAAATGAATTTTTTTTTAGCATATTTACATATGCTACTGTGTAGGATCCCCCCCTTAGCCCCCAACCTCCCTGATCCCCCCCAAAACCGCTCTCTAACCCTCCCCTCTGCCTTATTGGGGGCCATCTTGGGTACTGGCAGCTGTCTGCCAGTACCCAGTTTACAATAAAAAGTGTTTTTTTTTCCTTTGTTTTTTTTTTTCTGTAGTGTAGCTTCCCCCCCCCCCCACCCCCCACAGACAAACCCCCACCACCTTGCTGATTATTTTCATTTTCGATTTTTTTATCTTTTTATTGATATAATATTGGGCAGTGTAGCTTTTCCCACCCGCTCCCTCCCCGTGCACGCGCCCGCCCCCACCCTCCCGTGCACGCGCGCGCGCCCGTGCGCGCCCCCAGCCACCCCCGCCCACGATCCCGCCCCCCTTCACTTCCACAGGGCCATCGATGGCCGCCACCCGCCTCCCGGTCCGGCTCCCACCCACCAACACAGGGAGCAACCGATCTCCGGTGCAGAGAGGGCCACAGAGTGGCTCTCTCTGCACCGGATGGCTTAAAAATGTTATTGCAGGATGCCTCGATATCGAGGCATCACTGCAATAACCGGAAAGCAGCTGGAAGCGAGCAGGATCGCTTCCAGCTGCTTTCCACACTGAGGACGTGCAGGGTACGTTCTCAGGCATTAACTGCCTTTTTTCTGAGGACGTACCCTGCACGTCCTCAGTCGTTAAGGGGTTAAAGGCACAGTACCGTTTTTTATATTTGCTTGTTAACTTGATTTAAAGTGTTTTCCAAGCTTGCTAGTCTCATTGCTAGTCTGTATAAACATGTCTGACATAGAGTAAACTCCTTGTTCATTATGTTTGAAAGCCATGGTGGAACCCCCTCTTAGAATGTGTACCAAATGTACTGATTTCATTTTATACAATAAAGATCATATTCTGTCTTTAAAAAATTTATCACCAGAGGAATCTGACGAGGGGGAAGTTATGCCGACTAACTTTCCCCACGTGTCAGACCCTTTGACTCCCGCTCAAGGGACTCACGCTCAAATGGCGCCAAGTACATCTAGGGCGCCCATAGCGTTTACTTTACAAGACATGGCGGCAGTCATGGATAATACACTGTCAGCGGTATTAGCCAGACTACCTGAACTTAGAGGTAAGCGAGATAGCTCTGGGGTGAGACAAAATGCAGAGCATACTGACGCTTTAAGAACCATGTCTGATATTGCCTCACAATATGCAGAAGCTGAGGAAGGAGAGCTTCAGTCAGTGGGTGATGTTAATGACTCAGGAAAGATACCTGATTCTGATATTTCTACATTTAAATTTAAGCTTGAACACCTCCGTGTGTTGCTTAGGGAGGTTTTAGCTGCTCTGAATGACTGTCATACCATTGAAGTGCCAGAGAAATTGTGTAGACTGGATAAATACTTTGCAGTGCCGGTGTGTACTGATGTTTTTCCAATACCTAAAAGGTTTACAGAAATTATTACTAAGGAATGGGATAGACCAGGTGTGCCGTTCTCTCCCCCTCCTATTTTTTGAAAAATGTTTCCAATAGACGCCACCACACGGGACTTATGGCAGACAGTCCCTAAGGTGGAGGGAGCAGTTTCTACTCTAGCAAAGCGTACTACTATCCCTGTCGAGGACAATTGTGCTTTTTTAGATCCAATGTATAAAAAATTAGAAGGTTACCTTAAGAAAATATTTATTCAACAAGGTTTTATCCTACAGCCCCTTGCATGCATTGCCCCTGTCACTGCTGCTGCGGCATACTGGTTTGAGTCTCTGGAAGAGGCTTTACAGGTAGCGACTCCATTGGATGACATACTTGGCAAACTTAGAGCATTTAAGCTAGCCAATTCTTTTAGTTCTGATGCCATTGTTCATTTGACTAAACTAACGGCTAAGAATTCTGTTTTTGCTATACAGGCGCGCAGAGCGCTATGGCTTAAATCATGGTCAGCTGACGTGACTTCAAAATCTAAGCTACTTAACATTCCCTTCAAGGGGCAGACCCTATTCGGGCCTGGTTTGAAGGAGATTATTGCTGATATCACTGGAGGAAAAGGTCATGCCCTTCCTCAGGACAGGTCCAAATCTAGGGCCAAACAGTCTAATTTTTGTGCCTTTCGAAACTTCAAGGCAGGTGCGGCATCAACTTCCTCTAATATTAGACAAGAGGGAACTTTTGCTCAATCCAAGACGGTCTGGAGACCAAACCAGACCTGGAAAAAAGGTAAGCAGGTCAAAAAGCCTGCTGCTGCCTCTAAGACAGCATGAAGGAACGGCCCCCTATCCGGTAACGGATCTAGTAGGGGGCAGACTTTCACTCTTCGCCCAGGCGTGGGCAAGAGATGTTCAGGATCCCTGGGCGTTGGAAATTATATCCCAGGGATATCTTCTGGACTTTAAAGCTTCACCCCCAAAAGGGAGTTTTCACCTTTCACAATTATCTGCAAACCAGATAAAGAGAGAGGCATTCTTACACTGTGTACGAGACCTCCTAGTTATGGGAGTGATCCATCCAGTTCCAAAGGAGGAACAGGGACAGGGTTGTTACTCAAATCTGTTTGTGGTTCCCAAAAAAGAGGGAACCTTCAGACCAATTTTGGATCTAAAGATCTTAAACAAATTCCTCAAAGTTCCGTCGTTCAAGATGGAAACTATTCGTACCATCCTACCACTGATCCAGGAGGGTCAATATATGACTACAGTGGATCTAAAGGATGCTTATCTTCACATTCCGATACACAAAGATCATCATCGGTTTCTCAGGTTTGCCTTTCAAGACAGGCATTACCAGTTTGTAGCTCTTCCCTTTGGATTAGCTACAGCCCCAAGAATCTTTACAAAGGTTCTAGGGTCGCTTATGGCGGTCCTAAGGCCGCGGGGCATAGCAGTAGCCCCTTATTTAGACGACATCCTGATACAGGCGTCAAACTTCCAAATTGTCAAGTCTCATACGGACGTAGTACTGGCATTTCTGAGGTCGCATGGGTGGAAAGTGAACGAGGAAAAGAGTTCTCTATCCCCACTCACAAGAGTTTCCTTTCTAGGGACTCTGATAGATTCTGTAGAAATGAAAATTTACCTGACGGAGTCCAGGTTATCAAAGCTTCTAAATTCCTGCCGGGTTTTTCATTCCATTCCGCGCCCTTCGGTGGCTCAGTGTATGGAAGTAATCGGCTTAATGGTAGTTGCAATGGACATAGTGCCGTTTGCACGCTTACATCTCAGACCGCTGCAACTATGCATGCTCAGTCAGTGGATCGGGGATTACACAGATTTGTCCCCTCAGCTGAATCTGGACCAAGAGACCAGGGATTCTCTTCCCTGGTGGCTATCTCGGGTCCATCTGTCCAAAGGTATGACCTTTCGCAGGCCAGATTGGACAATTGTAACAACAGATGCCAGCCTTCTAGGTATGGATGCTGTCTGGAACTCCCTGAACTCTCAGGGATCGTGGACTCAGGAGGAGTCTCTCCTTCCAATAAATATTCTGGAACTAAGAGCGATATTCAAGGCTCTTCAGGCTTGGCCTCAGTTAGCAACTCTGAGGTACATCAGATTTCAGTCGGGCAACATCACGACTGTAGCTTACATCAACCATCAAGGGGGAACAAGAAGTTCCCTAGCGATGTTAGAAGTTTCAAAAATAATTAGCTGGGCAGAGATTCACTCTTGCCACCTATCAGCTATCCATATCCCAGGTGTAAAGAACTGGGAGGCTGAATTTCTAAGTCGTCAGACTTTTCATCCGGGAGAGTGGGAACTCCATCCGGAGGTATTTGCACAACTGATTCATCTTTGGGGCAAACCAGAACTGGAATTCATGGCGTCTCGCCAGAACGCCAAGCTTCCGTGTTACGGATCCAGGTCCAGGGATCCCAAGGCGACACTGATAGATGCTCTAGCAGCGCCCTGGTCTTTCAACCTGGCTTATGTGTTTCCACCATTTCCTCTGCTCCCTCGACTGATTGCCAAGATCAAGCAGGAGAGAGCATTGGTGATTCTGATAGCACCTGCATGGCCACGCAGGACCTGGTATGCAGATCTAGTGGACATGTCATCCTTTCCACCATGGTCTCTGCCTCTGAGACAGGACCTTCTACTTCAGGGTCCTTTCAACCATCCAAACCTAATTTCTCTGAGGCTGACTGCCTGGAGATTGAATGCTTGATTTTATCAAAGCGTGGCTTCTCCGAGTCAGTTATTGATACCTTAATACAGGCACGAAAGCCTGTCACCAGGAAAATTTACCATAAGATATGGCGTAAATATCTTTATTGGTGTGAATCCAAGGGTTACTCATGGAGTAAGGTCAGGATTCCTAGGATATTATCTTTTCTCCAAGAAGGTTTGGAAAAAGGATTGTCAGCTAGTTCCTTAAAGGGACAGATTTCTGCTCTGTCTATTCTTTTGCACAAGCGTCTGGCAGATGTTCCAGATGTTCAGGCATTTTGTCAGGCTTTAGTTAGAATCAAGCCTGTGTTTAAACCTGTTGCTCCACCATAGAGCTTAAATTTGGTTCTTAAGGTTCTTCAAGGAGTTCCGTTTGAACCTCTTCATTCCATAGATATCAAACTTTTATCTTGGCAAGTTCTTTTTTTGGTAGCTATTTCCTCGGCTCATAGAGTCTCTGAGCTATCTGCCTTACAATGTGATTCTCCTTATTTGATTTTTCATACGGATAAGGTAGTCCTGCGTACCAAACCTGGGTTCTTACCTAAGGTGGTATCTAACAAGAATATTAATCAAGAGATTGTTGTTCCATCCTTGTGTCCTAATCCTTCTTCGAAGAAGGAACGTCTATTACACAATCTGGACGTGGTCCGTGCTTTAAAGTTTTACTTACAAGCTACTAAAGATTTTCGTCAAACATCTGCTTTGTTTGTTGTCTACTCTGGACAGAGGAGAGGTCAAAAAGCTTCGGCAACCTCTCTTTCTTTTTGGCTAAGAAGCATAATCCGCTTAGCCTATGAGACTGCTGGACAGCAGCCTCCTGAAAGGATTACAGCTCATTCCACTAGAGCTGTGGCTTCCACTTGGGCCTTTAAAAATGAGGCTTCAGTTGAACAGATTTGCAAGGCGGCGACTTGGTCTTCGCTTCATACTTTTTCAAAATTTTACAAATTTGATACTTTTGCTTCTTCGGAGGCTTTATTTGGGAGAAAGGTTTTACAGGTAGTGGTTCCTTCCATTTAAGTACCTGCCTTGTCCCTCCCTTCATCCGTGTACTTTAGCTTTGGTATTGGTATCCCACAAGTAATGGATGATCCGTGGACTGGATACACCTTACAAGAGAAAACACAATTTATCCTTACCTGATAAATTTATTTCTCTTGTGGTGTATCCAGTCCACGGCCCGCCCTGTCATTTTAAGGCAGGTAATTTTTAAATTTAAACTGCAGTAACCACTGCACCCTATGGTTCCTCCTTTCTCGGCTTGTTTTCGGTCGAATGACTGGCTATGACAGTTAGGGGAGGAGCTATATTACAGCTCTGCTGTGGGTGTCCTCTTGCAACTTCCTGTTGGGAATGAGAATATCCCACAAGTAATGGATGATCCGTGGACTGGATACACCACAAGAGAAATAAATTTATCAGGTAAGCATAAATTGTGTTTTTTTTTCTTTTATGATTCATAAAAAGAATACATTTTTAAAAAAATTGTTTCCAGTTGACTTCTTTCTCGTGGTATTTGTTGAAGAGCATACCTTCAGAAGCTAGGAAGTGTGCACTTGTATGGAGCACTAAATAGCAGCTGATTTGCAAGAATACTTGTGAACACTAGATGGCAGCAATATTTTCACAATGTAGAATATTGTTAAAAGCATTCTTGCATAACTGCTCATGGCTGGGCTGTCCTACAGGGACTCCAGGAGATTTCCCAGTGGGCTGCTGGGGCTGGCAGACCACATTTTAGGGTGGTGGTGCTGTGCACGTGGCAGTCAGGGAACCTCCATGAAATCCCTAATCATAAGTAAAATATATAGAGCAGCTTTAAAACTCCCAACATTTTAAATAGCCTAAGATGGACATTTTTCTTCCCTGATAACAGAACTCTGATGCCCCCCCCCCCCCCCCCCACCCGCCACAGTCATTCTAATGGGCTTGTGCTTCTCATTACTACGCTGCCAGCACACACACTTTCTGTATCTCTTTGTTTTATTTATTTGTTTCTAAAGGGATACAAAACAATCAGATTCAATGTTGTAATAAAAAAGCACTAAGCAGTGGCTTATCCTTCATATAGACCATTGCAATGTGTTTTATTCATCCCTTTAAAGGGATTTTACCTTGTATTTAAAAAAAAAATTTAAACTTAATTTGTGCAGTGTTCATTACTTACTGTCACAGCCCCACAAATGGGTCTGGGTCTTGACAGGAAGGCATATATAGCTATAAATCTTCTAGAGTAATATGAGCAGTGAACGCTAGCGAGACAGGAAGTCATGTTCTGCCCAAGCTCAAAAGAGGCAGAATACAATTTTTAAGTTATCAACATGTCTGCTCACTTATCTAGCTGTAGGCAAAGGAGCAGCTTTTCCTTTAACGTGTTGCTAGGAGACACCGATAATAGGTGCAGTCAATTTATCGCTCATGCTCTGTAGAGGACTTTTTCCGCAAAACTCATGTGACGTTGAAGTTCTGTAACGTCAGCAATCTTGTCTAGTTGCAGGTTACACTGAGAATTTCTAAGTTCTTATTTTGTAAGTCGTATGCTTTTTTTTAACACAATCTTTTTATTTTTAATTTGATCTCGCCATTTACACCACTGAGATTAAAATGATTATTAAACTCCATCTTAAACACCTTCAGTATGTGTATAGTAGGGTTGCCATCTGTATGGGAATAACTCGGACAGTTCAGGTTTCCATTTGTGTGTCCGGTTTTGAAGCTGAGTCAGGACCGGACATGCAATTGTTCGGGTTTGGTGGGAAACAGCCACAGCCAAAAAGGTGACATTTTGAATTTGCAACATACTGCATATGCCTACAGTTATTTTTCACTTGTGTGGGTGTCTTTGTGTGGGAATGTGTTTGTGTGTGTGCGCTTAAGTGTATTTGTATGTGAGTGTGTGTCTTTGTGTGTTTGACAGTGCCTTTGTTTGAAAGAGTGAGTGTATTTGTGTGTGTGAGAGAAAGTGTGTTTGTAAAACAGAGAATGTGTGTGAGTAAGAGATAGTGTGAATATCTATGTGTGAGTATGTGTTTATGTGCTATTATACATAGTGTGCACTCTGGAATATTTATTGTTTGCTGTGCACGACACAGTAGTATTCGGGGTTGGCCTGAACTAAAGGTGACAACCCTAGTGTATAGATAATTGCCAACAGTAAGGGTCAATATACTGATACATGCATTGAAGGGCTGTATTTAAATAAATATAAAATATCAGAGGCATACTTAGCATTTCTGGAGACTTGGGCCAGACAAATTTGAGGGACCCCTTAGCCCAGTGCCCTTATTCTCCTCCCTCTGTATTCCCTGTTACCTATATAAAGAATAACACTATATATTACACATTCTGATACCACAAACACTTCTACATAAACTAAATACAGGATGTTCATTGCACCTTCTCATGCCCTCACCCCTGACACTACAGGGTCATGTGCAGGAGCCCCTCTCACCCTGCCTAAAGGGCTGGCCTTGAGACTGAGTAATATAACTGACATGACACAATTCTTGGCAAACTGAAGAGCAATACATAATTCAAACTCCCCTCTAGTTGCTGCACTCATATAATCAGAGAAAACAATGTGCTTGCTGCCAAAAACCAGGTAAAAATCTAAGGTTCTTTGCTCATTTATACTCCATGTCCGAAGCATGATAAAACCAGCATTGCAAGTTAATGTAACATCGTGACATTTACTAAAACTAATCGTACAAAGATCCTGTAAATCTCTGGTAATCTCAATCTCTCACTGATACCGCTCTGGATAAGACTAGAACAGACAGCTAACTAGCTCTGTAAGGGGGAGGGCTGTTCAAATTACACTGGCCCTGTCAGTCTGTATTAGAGGGTGCCTAAATTAATGCGGAGGGCCACCGGGCAGATATATGATAAAGCCAATGCCTGACTAAAATGGGATTTAACAGTGGCCAGCGGGGCACAGAACAGCAGCTGTGCACAACAAAAAAACAATTTTGAGTAGCTGGATAAGATGTCGATGTGCGCCTCTGGGTCTGAGAGATACAAACACATAGGTGGGGGGGGGGGGCAATTCAGGAACTCAGTAGGCTGTCTCAGCAGGACAGTGGCAAAGACCTCAGAATTCGGGACTGTCCCAAACAAATTGGGACAGTTGGGGAGCCTGAAATTCCTGAGTGGTGTCAATGTACCCAGCACGTTTAAAGCTGCTCTATTTCAGCTGTGATCAGTGAAGCAGTTCCCATACACAGATCCTCAGTCAGCTCTCTTTCTCATAAGGGTTA
Organism: Bombina bombina; assembly: GCF_027579735.1. Classification (NCBI taxonomy): domain Eukaryota; kingdom Metazoa; phylum Chordata; class Amphibia; order Anura; family Bombinatoridae; genus Bombina; species Bombina bombina. The sequence continues at coordinate 73,478,866 of NC_069510.1, forward strand.
GATTACTTACCGGCATCCAGCTGCCAGAGAAGAGTCTTTTCTCTGTTGTACCTTCTATAATAACATGGTCCTAGTTCCCTTTCTAGATGTGTTTGTGTAAATACAGGGGTGGAAATACTACACCCGGGCCCAAGTGCTGGGGTGTGGCCTATAGCATCACTGGGAGCAGATATGGCTGAAAATAAAAGCGTTTATTTGTATGTTTTTTCTTTTATTTATATACATATAGAAACACCAATAAAACAGAAGGTGCTCCAATGGCCTAATAACTTCAGGTATACTCACAAACGTGAAGCACTTATTTAAAAATACTGATGACACAGTCTGGATCCTCAAGAGCTCCCCAACTAGCTCAAATGCAGTCACCAAGTGTATCCTCAGGTATGGTAATGAATCCCTCAGTGTTAAAACAAAACACCATCTAGGAAACCAAAAAAAAAAAAAAAGGCTATATAAAAGCTTCACAAGACCACGCTTGGAAGTATGTTTATTAAAACTAATGTGCAATAAGCAGCATAAAACAAATATACAGCTGCACATATCGCTAACACCACTGACAGAAATTCAGCCCCAAACCAGGACAGACCCTCTACTATGTTTTACTGAAGGCAGCAAGCACTCATTCTTCCATCTCTCTCCAACACTTCTTCTCATTTATTGCCAATGATTGGAAACAAGAATTTCAAACTTCGATTCGTCACTCCATAATAAGTTACAATCTTTGTGAGCTTTAGCATATCTTAGCCTTTTCACCCTGTTCCCCTTCCAAAAAAGTGGTTTCTTGGCTGCTACCCTTCCACAAAGACCATTCCTGATCAAGCTTCTTCAGACTGTAGAAGGGTCAACTTGGTATCCCGCTGAAGCTGCCAGATGCTGAGCCAGGTCCTTTCTGAAATTCTTCCGTTCTCTCAAAGAAGAAACTCTGAAATTTCTCATCAGATTTTGAAGTTTTCTTGGCCTTACAGTTCTTTTTTTGTCCTTGACCTCTCCTGATTCTTCAAATACTTTATAACAGCTTGAATACCACATCTTGAGTATCCAGTTTGTTTGCTGATTTCCCTTTGAGAGTGGCCTTGCTGATGCAAAAGTACGATTTTATGTCTGTCAAATTCTGTGATCTTTGGCATTTTAAATGGAATGATGTGATTAAGAGTTGGTCTTATTAGCAAGTTTCCAATTAATTAAACTCATACCACATGTGTATGTAATACTCAAGCATGTCTTGCACAAACCGGGTGTAATAGACCTTTTTCACAGCAGTAATTTTGACATGAAATAGTAGGACAAATACAGTTGTTAGCAATGACATTAATTAGGGTTCCATTTAGGTTTACAAGAGCCAGGTTCTTGCTATTGCTCAAGCGTAAGGGCAGGTCACACTAAATACTTGCCACTTTAGCCTATAGAAGCTGGGGGGGGAGGTGTTTTCAGATTATTTTTCAGTTTCTTTTAATGCATACAAATATCCTGTATTTTCTGATAGTATTCTAATAAAGAGACTGAGAAATAATTATATATGGTCATTTAACATTGCTAAAAATAAAATCTAATTGTGGCTTAAGACTTTTGCACAGTACTGTTTATATATCTGAACTGGAGCACAGGGGAAATAATCAACGTATTAGTAAACATGGTTATTTTACCTGCTCTTATCCAAGGTAATCCTGAAGATCTGGCCTATTGGGGAAACCCAGTGCTCTATTTGAATCCTGAAAGAAAATGTTGGGGTTTCATATCCCTTTAAGGCTTAAAGGTACATTGTACTCCAGTAAGTAGAAAAAAATGGTACATGTGGGTCATTTAAAAAGGATTTAATCAGTCTGGAACTCTGTAAACTACATTAGCACTTGCTATATGTACGTTGCTCTTGTCATTTTTGGTGTATGGTTAAATAACAAATGGGAGGGGGGGGGTGAGGGATAGGGTTGCCAGCTATCCTTAATAAAAATACTGGACAATCTATAGGAGACAGGGCACAATGGAAGGTGGGATCATACTGCCCCCCCCCCAAAAAAAAAGTTCTACCTTACCCACCACTTAAGATCCCACCATGTATATTTTTCACAGCTGAGCAGTCATTTTACCCCTTGGCGGTCAGCACTATTACTGATCAAAATTTTAACTCCTTCGGTTGCCAATAACACACATAAGCAAAAGTGATTTTACCACCTTGAGTTGCCCCTCTCTTCATTCTGCTTGATATTTGCAATGCATTGAGGCATAGGAGGTCTCACATTTAGTTAACACTCAGGGACTGTACATTCAAGTATCAAGAATTTTTGTGAAGCATTTACTGGACAGCCTACTAATATATTGGACTATCTGGTCAAGTACTGGACACCTGGCAACCCTAGGCAGGAAGTGGGCTGCTCTACCTCAAATTGTCTGGGCTTATTTGTGTGGTCCCAGTCAGCACTGTAACTGCTGCTGTATAGTGCTCTTGTGCCTACCTACCTGCTTGAGCTCTTGAACTATAGAAGTAGATTGATATATATTGTACACTTTATCTGAATCATAAAAGAAAAATGTTTTGTTTCATGTCCCTTTAAAGGGACATGAAACCCAGACATTTTATTTCATGATACAGAATAAACTTTAAGTTTCCAATTTACTTCTATTATTAAATCTACATTGCTCTCATGTTATTCTTTGTTGAAAAGGTATCTAGATAGGCAGCGTGCATATGGTTTGAGAACTACATTACAGGAAATAGTGCTGCCATCTAGTGTTCTTGCTAATGTATAACATCCTTGTAATACTGTTGCCATAGAGTGCTTCAGAGGCATGCACACTCCTCCTTGCTTTTCAAAAAAAGGATAACAAGAAAACAAAGAATATTTGATACTAGAAGCAAATTGGAAAGTTGTTTAAAATTGCATGTTCTATCTGAATCATGAAAGAGACATTTTGGGTTTTATGTCCCTTTAAGCCCCAACGTAAGCACAAAGAAAGGAATTTTACACCATTTATATCACTTTTAGTCTTTTTTATATGTGCATATTTAATATATATCCGCATTTACAAAGGGCATTGCAAAACACCTACATTCAAAATAAATATTGTAGAAGCATTTAATTCAGTCATTAATTATGTGCAAAAATGTTTTAACGCGCAGGTGAATATTATCTTTATATTACCTCCCCTTGTTCACTGCTCTAAGCAGTCACTGTCTAGCATGTAGCTAGTTGATGCAGTTTGCAACACTATTATACAGATGGGAAAAAAGCGTCATTGATCTGTAAATGTGCACTGCTTCTGTCACAGGGTGTGAGAATAACTGTGCTCCAAGATGGCGTTGTCCACTATGAAGAGGCGGAGCTTCACCAACTTTAAGAAGTTAAAATAAGCGAATGGCTTTGAAGAGAGCAGCAAGAATTGGAGGAAAAGCAACGGCATAGTGAGTAGCAGTTTAATGTCCCTTTAATGTCCAATTAAAGTTTGGATTACTGGTGTTGTAGGAGTAGGATTGATTGCAATGGAGATCTTGGCAGTTAAAGGGATAGAAACGTCAAAAATGAAATGTGCATTTCATTATTGCAATATACTTCCATTAGCAGAAATGCTTCAATTAAAAGTTATTGCTGTTTTTGAGTGGCATACTCACATATGCTGGGAGTGCCCGTGCACCAGGATTCAAACACAGAGAGGTGGCTGTGGTGTGTATTGCTTCTGAAGACCTAATTTGTGTAAAACCAGGTACTGTGACTCTATGAGAAGGTGTGTTTTTTGAATACTGGTGCACAGGCCCTCATCCGATATGTGCGTATGCTGCAGAAAGACAGTAATCACTTATATTACAAGCATTTATGCTTATGGAAGTATAATGAAAACGTGCTTATATTTTAAATTGAAATGCACCTATTCGCATTTAATTTTTGACCTTTCTATCCCTTTAAGCGGTAAATAAAGAAGAGGATTCCCGAGGTGGGCAGTTAGATTATTGGTAGGAGGTATTGTGTTGATGGTAATGTGGCATTTTGGGGGTATAATAAGTGGGGTTTGATTAAATGGACGTGAAACACTTTGAGATTGTCATGTAAAATGTTTAATTATAAAACTTTGCAATATAATTTTTATTTTTTTTCCCCTATTTCATATAAATTATCTCTAAAAAGTGTGGGTTTTCTAATGCTGAGAATTGGAAGTGCACACTTCAGACTTCACAAGCCTGCCTCACCGCACATTTTTTTCTTAATTGGCCAAAGCAGAGGTGAAAACATAAGATAATGAAAAACAATACAGATTTTGCAAACAAAATTGCAGTGGCAAACTTTGTCTACTCAAGGAACAAGTCCAGATTGACTAAACCCAAAAAGACAATTGTATTTTGGGAGCTTGGTCATTGAAAAACATTTACAGCATATATTATGTTAATTATGTTAATATATTCAGAACGTTTTCACACTTTGCTAGTATGCTAATTTATTGCAGGGCTATAGAAAAGTCTTGTATTAGAAAGATGTTTATGTAACGTATTTGATCTACATTTTTCTTTCATGTAATTAGCAAGAGTCCATGAGCTAGTGACGTATGGGATATACATTCCTACCAGGAGGGGCAAAGTTTCCCAAACCTTAAAATGCCTATAAATACACCCCTCACCACACCCACAATTCAGTTTTACAAACTTTGCCTCCGATGGAGGTGGTGAAGTAAGTTTGTGCTAGATTCTACGTTGATATGCGCTCCGCAGCAAGTTGGAGCCCGGTTTTCCTCTCAGCGTGCAGTGAATGTCAGAGGGATGTGAGGAGAGTATTGCCTATTTGAATGCAGTGATCTCCTTCTACGGGGTCTATTTCATAGGTTCTCTGTTATCGGTCGTAGAGATTCATCTCTTACCTCCCTTTTCAGATCGACGATATACTCTTATATATACCATTACCTCTGCTGATTCTCGTTTCAGTACTGGTTTGGCTTTCTACAAACATGTAGATGAGTGTCCTGGGGTAAGTAAGTCTTATTTTCTGTGACACTCTAAGCTATGGTTGGGCACTTTGTTTATAAAGTTCTAAATATATGTATTCAAACATTTATTTGCCTTGACTCAGAATGTTCAACTTTCCTTATTTTTCAGACAATCAGTTTCATATTTGGGATAATGCATTTGAATTAATCATTTTTTCTTACCTTTCAAAAATTTGACTCTTTTTTCCCTGTGGGCTGTTAGGCTCGCGGGGGCTGAAAATGCTTCATTTTATTGCGTCATTCTTGGCGCAAAAATTCTTTTCCGTTTCCGGCGTCATACGTGTCGCCGGAAGTTGCGTCATTTTTTTGACGTTATTTTGCGCCAAAAATGTCGGCGTTCCGGGTGTGGCGTCATTTTTGGCGCCAAAAGCATTTAGGCGCCAAATAATGTGGGCGTCTTGTTTGGCGCTAAAAAAATATGGGCGTCGCTTTTGTCTCCACATTATTTAAGTCTCATTATTTATTGCTTCTGGTTGCTAGAAGCTTGTTCACTGGCATTTTTTTCCCATTCCTGAAACTGTCATTTAAGGATTTTGTTCAATTTTGCTTTATATGTTGTTTTTTCTATTACATATTGCAAGATGTTCCACGTTGCAACTGAGTCAGAAGATACTTTAGGAAAATCACTGCCAGGGCTGGAGCTACCAAGCTAAGTGTATCTGCTATAAATTTTTGGTATCTGTTTCTCCAGCTGTTGTTTGTATTGCATGTCATGACAAACTTATTAATGCAGATAAAATTTCCTTTAGTACTGTTATATTACCTGTTGCTGTTCCGTCAACATCTAAATTTCAGAGTGTTCCTGATAAACATAAGAGATTTTATTTTTTAAATCCATTTAGAAGGCTATGTCTGTTATTTCTCCTTCTAGTTTACATAAAAGTCCTTTAAAACTTCTCTTTTTTTCAGATGAATTTTTAAATGAACATCATCATTCTGATACTGATAATGGTTCTTCTGGTTCAGAGGTTTCTGTCTCAGAGGTTGATGCTGATAAATCTTTGTATTTGTTCAAGATGGAATTTATTCGTTCTTTATTTTAAAGAAGTATTAATTGCTTTAGATATAGAGGATTCTGGTCCTCTTGATACTGAATCCAAACGTTTAAATAGGGTTTTTAAATCTCCTGTAGTTATTCCAGAAGTGTTTAATCTCCCTGATGTTTTTTCTGAAGTAATTTCCAGGGAATGGAATAATTTGGGTAATTCTTTTACTCCTTCTAAACGTTTAAGCAATTATATATATATATTTTTGGGACAAAATCCCTAAGGTTTGGGGCTGTCTCTATTCCTGCTAAAATGTACTACTATTTCTACGGCAGATAGTACTAAATTTAAGGATCCTTTAGATAAGAAAACTGAATCCTTTCTAAGAAAAGTTTACTTATGTTCAGGTAATCTTCTTAGACCTGCTATATTTTTACCGGATGTTGCTGCAGCTTCAACTTTTTTGGTTAGAAGTTTTAGCACAACAAGTAACAGATCATAATTTTATAGCATTATTATTATTCTATAACATGCTAATAATTTTATTGGTGATACCATCTTTTGATATCATTAGTGTTGATGTCAGGTATATGTCTCTAGCTATTTTAGCTAGAAAAGCTTTATGGATTAAACTTGGAATGCTGATATGTCTTCTAAGTCAACTTTGTTTTCCCTTTCTGTCCAGGGTAATAATCATTTTTTCGTTCTTTTTTTCATAATAAGGAACAAAAGCCTGATCCTTCATCCTCAGGAGCGGTATCAGTTTGGAAACTTTTTCCAGTTTGGAATATATCCAAGCCTTATAGAAACCTATAGTCAGCTCCTAAGTACCCATGAAGGTGCGGCCCTTTTTTCCAGTTCAGCTGGTATGGGGCAGATTACGTTTTCTTCAAAGGAATTTGGATCAATTCCGTTCTCAATCTCTGGTTTCAGAACATTGTTTCAGAAAGGTACAGAATTGGCTTCAAGTTAAGGCCTCCTGCTAAGAGATTTTTTTCTTTCCCGTGTCCCAGTTAACACAGCAAGGCTCAGCATTTCTGAAATGTGTTTCAGATCTAGAGTTGGCTGGAGTAATTATGCCAGTTCCAGTTCTGGAACAGGGACTAGGGTTTTATTTTATCTCTTCATTGTACCAAAGAAGGTCAATTCCTTCAGACCAGTTCCGGATCTATCAATATTGAATCGTTATGTAAGGATACCAACATTCAAGATGGTTACTGTAGGACTATTCTGCCTTTTGTTTAGTAAGGGCATTATATGTCTACAATAGATTTACAGGATGTGTATCTGCATATTCCGATTCATCCAGATCATTTTTAGTGTCTGAGATTCTCTTTTTAGACAAGCATTACCAGTTTTGTGGCTCTACCGTTTGGCCTAGCCTCAGTTCCAAGAATTTTTTCAAAGATTCTCGGTGCCCTTCTTTCTGTATTCAGAGAACGGGGTTTTGGTATTTCCTTATTTGGACGATTATCTTGGTATTTGCTCAGTCTTCTCATTCGAAGAATCTCATGCGAATCGATTTGTGTTGTTTCTTCAAGATCATGGTTGGAGGATCAATTTACCAAAAAGTTCATTGATTCCTCAGTCAAGGGTAACCTTTCTGGGTTTCCAGATAGATTCAGTGTCCATGACTCTGTCTTTAACAGACAAAAGACGTCTAAAATTGATTTCAGTCACAATCATTCCCTTCGGTAACCTTATGCATGGAAATTCTAGGTCTTATGACTGCTGCATCGGACGCGATCCCCTTTGCTCGTTTTCACATGCGACCTCTTCAGCTCTGTATGCTGAATCAATGGTGCAAGGATTACACAAAGATATCTCAATTTATATCTTTAAAAACCGATTGTTCGACACTCTCTAACGTGGTGGACAGATCACCATTGTTTAATTTAGGGGGCTTCTTTTTGTGCTTCCGACCTGGACTGTAATTTCAACAGATACAAGTCTCACAGGTTGGGGAGCTGTGTGGGGATCTCTGACGGCACAAGGAGTTTGGGAATCTCAGGAGGTGAGATTACCAATCAATATTTTGGAACTCCGTGCAATTTTCAGAGCTCTTCAGTTTTGGCCTCTTCTGTAGAGAGAATCGTTCATTTGTTTTCAGACAGACAATGTCACAACTGTGGCATACATCAATCATCAAGGAGGGACTCACAGTCCTCTGGCTATGAAAGAAGTATCTCGAATTTTTTTGGTTTGGGCGGAATCCAGCTCCTGTCTAATCTCTGCGGTTTATATCCCAGGTGTAGACAATTGGGAAGCGGATTATCTCAGCCGCCAAATGTTCCATCCGGGCGAATGGTCTCTTCACCCAGAGGTATTTCTTCAGATTGTTCAAATGTGGGAACTTCCAGAAATAGATCTGATGGCGTCTCATCTAAACAAGAAACTTCCCAGATATCTGTCCAGATCCCGGGATCCTCAGGCGGAGGCAGTGGATGCATTTTCACTTCCTTGGAAGTATCATCCTGCCTATATTTTTCCGCCTCTAGTTCTTCTTCCAAGAGTAATCTCCAAGATACTGAAGGAATGCTCGTTTGTTCTGCTGGTAGCTCCGGCATGGCCTCACAAGTTTGGTATGCGGATCTTGTCCGGATGGCCTCTTGCCAACCATGGACTCTTCCGTTAGACCAGACTTTCTGTCGCAAGGTCCTTTTTTCCATCAGGATCTGAAATCCTTAAATTTATAGGTATGGAGATTGAACGCTTGATTCTTGGTCAAAGAGATTTCTCTGACTCTGTGATTAATACTATGTTACAGGCTCGTAAATCTGTATCTAGAGAGATATATTATAGAGTCTGGAAGACTTATATTTTTTGGTGTCTTTCTCATCATTTTTCTTGGCATTCTTTTAGAATGCCGAGAATTTTTTTCAGTTTCTTCAGGATGGTTTAGATAAGGGTTTGTCTGCAAGTTCCTTGAAAGGACAAATCTCTGCTCTTTCTGTTCTTTTTCACAGAAAGATTGCTATTCTTCCTGATATTCATTGTTTTGTACAAGCTTTGGTTCGTATAAAACCTGTCATTAAGTCAATTTCTCCTCCTTGGAGTTTGATTTTGGTTCTGGGAGCTCTTCAATCTCCTCCCTTTGAACCTATGCATTCATTGGTCATTAAATTACTTTCTTGGGAAGTTTTGTTCCTTTTGGCCATCTCTTCTGCCAGAAGAGTTTCTGAATTATCTGCTCTTTTCTTGTGAGTCTCCTTTTCTGATTTTTCATCAGGATAAGGCGGTGTTGCGAACTTCTTTTGAATTTTTACCTAAAGTTGTGATTTCCAACAACATTAGTAGAGAAATTGTGGTTCCTTCATTATGTCCTAATCTTAAGAATTCTAAGGAGAAAGCATTGCATTCTTTGCATGTTGTTAGAGCTTTGAAATATTATGTTGAAGCTACTAAGTCTTTCCGAAAGACTTCTAGTCTATTTGTTATCTTTTCCGTTTCTAGAAAAGGCCAGAAAGCTTCTGCCATTTCTTTGGCATCTTGGTTGAAATCTTTAATTCATCTTGCCTATGTTGAGTCGGGTAAAACTCCGCCTCAGAGGATTACAGCTCATTCTACCAGGTCAGTTTCTACTTCCTGGGCGTTTAGGAATGAAGCTTCGGTTGATCAGATTTGCAAAGCAGCAACTTGGTCCTCTTTGCATACTTTTTCAATTCTACCTTTTTGATGTATTTTCTTCTTCTGAAGCAATTTTTGGTAGAAAAGTACTTCAGGCAGCGGTTTCAGTCTGAATCTTCTGCTTATGTTTTTTATTAAACTTTATTTTGGGTGTGGATTATTTTCAGCAGGAATTGGCTGTCTTTATTTTTTCCCTCCCTCTCTAGTGACTCTTGTGTGGAAAGATCCACATCTTGGGTAATCATTATCCCATACGTCACTAGCTCATAGACTCTTGCTAATTACATGAAAGAAAACATAATTTATGTAAGAACTTACCTGATAAATTCATTTCTTTCATATTAGCAAGAGTCCATGAGGCCCACCCTTTTTGTGGTGGTTATGATTTTTTTGTATAAAGCACAATTATTCCAATTCCTTATTTTATATGCTTTCGCACTTTTTTATCACCCCACTTCTTGGCTATTCGTTAAACTGAATTGTGGGTGTGGTGAGGGGTGTATTTATAGGCATTTTAAGGTTTGGGAAACTTTGCCCCTCCTGGTAGGAATGTATATCCCATACGTCACTAGCTCATGGACTCTTGCTAATATGAAAGAAATGAATTTATCAGGTAAGTTCTTACATAAATTATGTTTTTTGTGGGTGATCAGTCTCCAATTGCCCTAAGTACCATTTCCAGTGTAACTTTCTAGTACTCTCATGCATGAGCTTGATTAGCCGGCAAATAAATGGGCACATACACAAGGCACTGAAAGAGTACATATGGCTTTGGTTTCCCTGACTCAGTCCTCAGCATCCTGATTCCTAATAATATCTGACAAAAGTTAGAAGGTATTCAAGGTGCCAATCTCAAAAGTTATAAAAAAGACTTAAGCAGCCTTTGTAAAATGCTCTGTGTATTGCCAACCATATTGAAATAGTAGAGCCTCAGCATACTATTGACTTTAATGTTCTTTAACCGTGTGTGACATGTAGTCATCATCCACTCAATGTTTTCAGCGCCCAGGACGACCACATTTTGTCATCCGGGGGGCTGCTTTCAGGGATAATCTCAGCCCCACCCCCACCCAGGTGCGCTTACCCCAGTCTATGAGGTGGCTAAGTGGCCCTGTATCGCTGGGGTAATCCGGTGAAGCGGTGACATCACCAAGCTCAGGAACCCAGGAAGTGCACAATATGTGCACCGGACTTATTAAAGGAGCTGGATGTGGGGTAAGCATTTAAAACCCCCAATCTCAGCTCCCTTAAAGGGACATAATCCCCATATGCTAAATCACTTGAAAGTGATGCACTGTAACTGTAAAAAGCTGACAGTAAAAAAATCGCCTGTACATCTCTATGAAAAAAGGAAGATATTTTACCTCAGAATTTCTTCAGCTCACAATAAGAAGTGCATACTTAAATACACTTTTGAAACCGCTATAGTTTTAATAAGAAGCATTTTTGCTAATACATTTATATCACAAAAAATATTTTATTAAAAACTGAAATGCATCCATGGGGATTCAAATTTTAGCTGGAATGTCCCTTTATTAATATTCACCTATATTACGAGTTTTGCGCTAAACAGGGTGCAAAACTAACGCCAAAAAGTTGCTTTATTTCACTCTCCATATTGCTGCCATTACGAGTTACTGAAAAGCCTCCTTGTGCGTGCGATATGGTGGCGTTAACTTCCATACCGCACAAAATCCAAGGGCTGCTTTGACGTGCACGCTTTCCCCCATAGACATCAATGGGGAGAGAGTGTCAGTTGCATTACAGGCCAAAATGCTTGCAGTATAACTATATTGACACGACTCGTAATATGCGTTCCTGCCCATTATGCTGGAATGGCCATTTTTTCAGCGTTAAAAAACCAATTCCGCAACACTGGTAATCTAGCCGATTATTCATAATAATAATAATTTGTTGGGTCTGCTTGAAAAATACAATATATATATTATTTGTGGGGTTCCCATTTACAAAATTACCTACAGTGGAGGTTAAATGTGACCAGCATGTAAAAAACAAAACAGCTCAGCAGTTAAGGGGTTAAGAAAGCAGAGTTAATATTTAATGTACTGACGTACCTGCTTATGTAGAGGAAACTCTAGAGTAAAAGACACCAATATAGGAACAGTCTCCGATGCTGGAAAAATAGAAAGATTACTGACGCTTAATAAAAGTGTGCCCTGGGGGGTGAGTTTCCTATAATATGGGTTTGTTTTTCACGACAAGGAGAATCTAACACCTGCATCCCACGGGATTAATGAAACACTAGATGGGGCTTTCATTCATTTACTGTACAAGTGTTAATAGTCTTTATTCCAACACGTTAACTATTTAATCTTAATATCAAACGAAGTGAATACATCTAATCTGAAATTAATATGTGAATTTGTTCATTATTGTTGTAAAATGGTAGTGGAGATAATTCTCTTTAAAGGGACAGTCAACACCAAAATTGTTATTGTTTAAAAAGATAGATAATGCCTTTACTACTCATTCCTCAGCTTTTCACAACAAACTTTGTTTCTGCCTCTTTCTAAGACACTACAGACAGCCTCTTATCGCATGATTTTTTATTTGCTTTTCACAACAAGAGACTGCTAGTTCATGTGGGCCATATAGATAACATTGTACTCAGGCCCGTCGGTTGTGGCTCATACTGCACTAATTAGCTAAAAAGCAAATCAATAGATAATAAATAAATAGCCATGTGATCAGGGGGCTGTCAGAAGAGGCTTAGATACAAGGTAAAAAGTATATTATGTTTAAATCCTTTTTATTAAAACTTTTATGTAAGGTACATTACATCAAGTCATTCATTATAAATGGATACAACTGTTCCCAAATACAAAGTTTTACATCATAGATTTGGGCATCTCAATGCCCCCATTAATAAAGAATAGCAGCTATCCAGTCTTTTTACATGTTCCAATAAGAGTCCATGGTAGTTCTTCTTCTGCCTAGGCAAAAATGCCGTATTTGACTTTCGTAATTATCTCCCAATGTTCTACCTAATTAGCGTCGTAAGTATGGATGTAGATCTGGGAGAGAATTACTTTCTGTTGTATAAGTGAACCGTTAGGGGCGGGAAAAACTTGGAGAATAAGTAATAATAACTGTTATAATCAAACATAAATTGGATGTCAAAGACTGAGTTTACTTTAAGAGCTGATAAGCTCATCAGGTTGGGAGCCCACTTATAACCCTCATAGCCATTAATACCATAAATCTGTTACCAATAGGCATCACTGCTATCCAGAGTAACGAGACCCATTTCTAAGGATCCAGTAGTACCACACTTTCTCATTGACTTCCTTGGTTCCAAGAGACCAAGATGCTGACTCATACATCATATATATATGTTGGATTTTGTTTTTAATTTCTATCCATGGGGGCGCACCTACTTTCCATTATTTTGCTATACACAATCTCGTAACCGTACATAAAATTCTAATAAAAGCATTGATGGATCTATTGTACCCCTGAATGTATTCATGAAGTAATGCTTGTGTAACAGTAAGTTGCAGGTGATCATCCAACAAGTAGCTAAGCATAGAGGAGAGTGATCTCCAGACATTTTGAATTTCCCCCACACTCCCACCACATATGTTTATATGTACCTATTTCCTTGCAACCCCTATAACACCACCTGGATTTGTTTTGGGTCATATGTGATGTTCGCAAAGGGGTCAGGTACCATCTACATATAGTTTTTAGGGAATTCTCTTTTAGATCTGCACTCAACAAACCCCTAGAGGCCGAATTGAATATATTGTCCCATGTTTCCTTGTCGAAGGAGAGCTCTAAGCATAACTGAATTTTTGGAAGAGTCTCCGGCTTTTTGTAAGGCTATATATAACCTCGTTATAACGTGTTTGGGTCTGGTGCGTTCTGCACAGATAAGTTCCAGAGTGGTTTTAGTTTTTGCATGTAATTGTCTTGATGTATTTATTTAGTGAGGAGCATATTTGCAGGTATAACTACCAATGGATCACAACTGGGGATATTTTTTCCTGTAATTGGGAAAACGTCAATATTTTATTGTTTACTAAAAGATCTGCCACTCGATACAGGCCTTTATTTTCCCATTTGGCAATTCCGCTCCAATATTCCCTCCCCAGCAGATATCTGATTGGCAGAAGGGTAGATCTAACTGGCCACAGTCCCTTTTTCAGATCAAATTCAGACCAGACGTAAAAAGTATATTAAAGCGATAGTCGAGTCAAAATTCAACTTTTATGATTCAGATAGAGCATGCAATTTTAAGCAACTTGCTCATTTACTACTATTATCAATTTTTCTTCGTTCTCTTGATATCTTTATTTGAAAAAACAAGAATGTAAGCTTAGGAGCCGGCATATTTTTGGTTCAGAACCTGGGTAACGCTTCCTGATTAGTGTCTAAATGTAGCCACCAATCGGCAAACGCTACCCAGGGTACTGAACCAAAAATTGGCCGGCTTGTAAGCTTAAATTCCAGCATTTTCAAATAAAGATAGAAAGGGAACAAAGAAAAATTGATAATAAAGGTAAATTAGAAAGTTGCTTAAAATTGCATGCTCTATCTGAATCATGAGAGTTTAATTTTGACTAGACTACTCCTTTAATATAACCATGTTGGTTGTGCAAAACTGGGGAATGGGTAATAAAGGCATTATCTATATCTATATCATTATCTATATTTTAAGCTATCAACATTTCGGAGTTGACTGTCCCTTTAATTTTATTTATCTATCATCTATTTATTATATATATTATCTATCTGTCTCTCTGTCAGACCTTTATCTATCTATATTGTATGTCTCTTATCAATCTTTTTCTTACTATCGTCTATTTGTCATCTATATCCGTCTTTTGTCTGTCTATCTATCTATCTATCTATCTATCTATCTATCTATCTATCTATCTAGTATTCGAGAAAAAGTGCAACACACAAATATCTGGATTTGCACTTATTCGCTAATAAATCTGGCACTGAAAATAGCCGAATGCTGCAGACTGCCTCATTTTCGGCATGTGTTTCACTAATCGAATGCCGAAAAATGAAAATATGCACATGCCTAATACTATGTTAATAAGTAAGTTATATTTATTACAACTAACATTACGGATTTGATTTTAAAATTGGGATAGTTTACCATTACTTTGTCGAGTCGTAAGTCCTTGCAAGATACTTTCAAGTCAAGTCTCAAGTTGAATTTCAAGTCTGGGAGCCAACTTTAACAGCAAAAGGAGGTGGGGAGACTAATAAAATTAAAGCTGATACAGCAAACGTAAAGTACTGCTTCTGTCATGTGACTAGTAGGCAAAAAGCAGTGAAAAACGGCGGAAAACCGTTTTCCATTCCGTAACATTTCTGGATGAATGCGTTATGTTACTAAACCAAGGCAAGCAAGTTGGTCGCTAAAAATATACAAGTCACAAGTCAAGTCAGTGCATCATTGATTGCAAGTCAAGTCCAAGTCGAGTCATTGGGGCCTATCTATCAAGCTCCGACCGGAGCTTGAAGGCCCGTGTTTCTGGCGTCTTCAGACTCGCCAGAAACACAAGTTATGGAGCAGCGGTCTAAAGACCGCTGCTCCATAACCCTGTCCGCCTGCTCTGAGCAAGCGGACAGGAATCGCCACAATTAAACCCAATCGAGTACGATCAGGTTGATTGACACCCCCTGCTAGTGGCCGATTGGCCGCGAGTCTGCAGGGGACGGCGTTGCACCAGCAGCTCTTGTGAGCTGCTGGTGCAATGCTGAATACGGAGAGCATATTGCTCTCCGCATTCAGCGATGTCTGTCGGACCTGATCCGCACTGTCGGATCAGGTCCGACAGACATTTGTTAAATTGGCCTCATTGAAGCAACTTGAGTCTACATCACTGGTCTATTGATGTTCTATCATTATACGGCACAGCATATCATATCTATAAAGTGCAATGTACTCATCATAGTGTATAGAAACTCACATCATTATACAGCAGTGTGCTCACTGCCAGCGTATAAATACTCAGTACTATTATAAAGTGCCACATGCTCATTATCAGTGTGAATAATTATACAGAGAAACGTGAATTATTTGTATTGCTTATTACTAAGTTATTTTTTGGGGGGTGGGGAACTGTTGCACCGGGGCCCTCTGTTGAGTAGATCCGCTACGGTTCTTCAGGGGTCTAGCTGTGTATCCTACTGAAATATTGACTATTTGCCCTGCAGTAACACAGCAGGGCGCAGCTGTGCAAAGGCAGATACGCTCTGACAGCAGCCTGGCAGGAGAGGAGCTCCCTCATATAACAGCAGTTATTGTTAACACAATATGACAGCGTCATATGGCTACTTCATCATTGCTTCCTAATGTCCCCTCCTTTGTTTTGCTTGTCAATATTTTAAACTGCACAAATTTGCAGCCTATATTTGTCATGCTGACATCCCAGTGTTTATTTTCTAACAATAAAACGCCAAGCAGAAAGGATCTCAGAAACATAACATCAAGCAGTAGTGCAGAGCTTAGAGGGACATTCCGGTCAAAATGTAAATGCACATAGATGAATTACACCTTTGAATAGAAACCTATTTGTAATATACATTGTATTGTCAAAAATGTGTCTAGTAGTAAAAGTTATCTCTGTTTTAGTGTTAACATTTTTCTCTGCACGTGCATGTTAAGCATAGCTAGATATTCTCAGTGCACCAGCATTTTAAATACTGCAGCTGCTCAGAGCACCAGTGGGGCTTATATCATGTCAGCAATTAAATTGAGTCATTACTAGATGGTACAAGCACCTTAGGCTCTCTTAGCAAGCGCTGTGTTTAAAATGCTTGTGCACGGTGCATACTTAGATACACAGCTATAGATATTATTAGAAGCATTTTTTGTTACTACACGTATATTACAAAAAAATGCTTCTATTCAAAAGTGAAATGTATCCATATGGATTCCATTTTTGGCTGGAATGTCCCTTTAAAAGGACATGAAACCATGCTTTTTTATTTAGGATAATTCAAAGCAAACAATAAAAACGTTGTTTTTTTCTGATTTATTGTAATGGCGCTACATTTGTCAGTGCTATATCAGTGAGAGGATGATGTCAGCATCAATGTGGTAGTCTTGTTATTTTCTTATACAAATTGTGCTGAGGGTGGGGTTTTTATACATGTTTGTCACTTGTCCCGTTTTTACTGGGATAGTCACAATTGTTTTGCCTCCCGTGCCATGGTATTGTCCTAATAGTCGGTTCTGCATCATAGAAATATGCCCTCTAGTTTGTGTATGGGAATGAGACATGAGCTGTCTGTTGGTTATATATTATAATAAATGTGATTACAAATATTTTTTATTTTGTTCTCTTGTTATTAGTTGATCTCTAGATTGGTAGTGTGCACGTCTGGAACACTACATACAGGAACTAGTGCTGTCATCTAGTGCTCTTGCTAATGTATAACATTGTTATAAAACTGCTGTCATCTAGTGCTCTTGCTCATGTATAACATTGTTACAAAACTGCTGTCATCTAGTGCTCTTGCTAATGTATAACATTGTTACAAAACTGCTGTCATCTAGTGCTCTTGCTAATGTATAACATTGTTACAAAACTGCTGTCATCTAGTGCTCTTGCTAATGTATAACATTGTTACAAAACTGCTGTCATCTAGTGCTCTTGCTAATGTATAACATTGTTACAAAACTGCTGTCATCTAGTGCTCTTGCTAATGTATAACATTGTTACAAAACTGCTGTCATCTAGTGCTCTTGCTAATGTATAACATTGTTACAAAACTGCTGTCATCTAGTGCTCTTGCTAATGTATAACATTGTTACAAAACTGCTGTCATCTAGTGCTCTTGCTAATGTATAACATTGTTACAAAACTGCTGTCATCTAGTGCTCTTGCTAATGTATAACATTGTTACAAAACTGCTGTCATCTAGTGCTCTTGCTAATGTATAACATTGTTACAAAACTGCTGTCATCTAGTGCTCTTGCTAATGTATATCATTGTTACAAAACTGCTGTCATCTAGTGTTCTTGCTAATGTATAACATTGTTACAAAACTGCTGTCATCTAGTGCTCTTGCTAATGTATAACATTGTTACAAAACTGCTGTCATCTAGTGCTCTTGCTAATGTATAACATTGTTACAAAACTGCTGTCATCTAGTGCTCTTGCTAATGTATAACATTGTTACAAAACTGCTGTCATCTAGTGCTCTTGCTAATGTATAACATTGTTACAAAACTGCTGTCATCTAGTGCTCTTGCTAATGTATAACATTGTTACAAAACTGCTGTCATCTAGTGCTCTTGCTAATGTATAACATTGTTACAAAACTGCTGTCATCTAGTGCTCTTGCTAATGTATAACATTGTTACAAAACTGCTGTCATCTAGTGCTCTTGCTAATGTATAACATTGTTACAAAACTGCTGTCATCTAGTGCTCTTGCTAATGTATAACATTGTTACAAAACTGCTGTCATCTAGTGCTCTTGCTAATGTATAACATTGTTACAAAACTGCTGTCATCTAGTGCTCTTGCTAATGTATATCATTGTTACAAAACTGCTGTCATCTAGTGTTCTTGCTAATGTATAACATTGTTACAAAACTGCTGTCATCTAGTGCTCTTGCTAATGTATAACATTGTTACAAAACTGCTGTCATCTAGTGCTCTTGCTAATGTATAACATTGTTACAAAACTGCTGTCATCTAGTGCTCTTGCTAATGTATAACATTGTTACAAAACTGCTGTCATCTAGTGCTCTTGCTAATGTATAACATTGTTACAAAACTGCTGTCATCTAGTGCTCTTGCTAATGTATAACATTGTTACAAAACTTCTGCCCTATAGTGCTGCAGACACAGGCAGCAAAGGATAACAAGACAATCAATAAAAATTTGATAATAGAAGTAAGTTGTTTAACCCCTTAACGACCAAGGACGTGCAGGGTACGTCCTACAAAAACTGGCACTTAATGACCACTTCCACGCGCTTTCAGGTTATTGCAGTGATGCCTTGATATTGAGGCATCCTGCAATAACATTTTTCAGGCATCCAATGCAGAGAGGGCGACTCTGTGGCCCTCTCTTCATCGGCCAACGATGGTGCCGATCGTTGGTGGGTGGGAGCCATAGCAGGGAGGCAGGTGAGTGGCCCATCATTGGAGGATATCTGGATCCTGTCTCCTCTGTGTTTCCTGGAGCACGCAAGGGGGCTGGGGCTGAAGCTGGGGTGGGAGCGTGCGTGCTCCAGGTAAACACAAGTCAGAGGAGGGAGGTGGAAACAAATGTTGGGAGGGGGTAGGGTATTGAGGTAGGGCAGCTACACTACAGAAAATGGGGGGGGGGGGTTATTTTCTCTTGTTAAGTGTATCCAGTCCACGGATCATCCATTACTTATGGGATATTAACTCCTCCCCAACAGGAAGTGCAAGAGGATTCACCAAGCAGAGCTGCTATATAGCTCCTCCCCTAACTGTCATTACCAGTCATTCTCTTGCACCCAACGAATAGATAGGATGTGTGAGAGGACTGTGGTGATTATACTTAGTTTCATACCTTCAATCAAAAGTTTGTTATTTTATAATAGCACCGGAGTGTGTTATTCCTTCTCTGGTAGAATTTGAAGAAGAATCTACCTGAGTTTTTCTATGATTTTAGCCGGAGTAGTTAAGATCATATTGCTGTTTCTCGGCCATCTGAGGAGAGGTAAACTTCAGATCAGGGGACAGTGGGCAGATTAATCTGCAAAGAGGTATGTAGCAGCTTATTATTTTCTGACAATGGAATTGATGAGAAAATTCTGCCATACCGATATAATGTAAACTCAGCCTTAAATGCAGTAGCAGCAACTGGTATCAGGCTGTCATGTATGTATATTTTACACTTCAGTATTCTGGGGAATGGCACTTCACTGGAATTATACTATATGCAAAAAACTTTAGCCTAATTTGCAGGGACTAGCAACAGGCTTTTTAATAACACTCAATTTATTAATGTTAAACGTTTTTTGCTGGCATGTAAAATCGTTTAATTTTCTGAGGTACTGGGTGAAAAAATGTTTTGGGCACTATTTTTTTCCACTTGGCAGTCGTTTTATTTAATTTATGACAGTTTACTGATCTCTCTCACTGTTAGCTATCAGGGTTAGTTATCCTTTGCTAATGGGAGCAATCCTTTGCTAAAATTGTGTTTTTTACAAAGATTTGATGCTATAACTTTTCAGTTTATTAATTTTCAACTGTCATAACTTTTTCTGTGCTTCTTATAGGCACAGTACGTTTTCATATTATAGTAAATTACTTGAAAAGTATTTCCAAGTTGCTAGTTTATTTGCTAGTGTGTTAAACATGTCTGATTCAGAGGAAGATATCTGTGCTATATGTGCTAAAGCCAAAGTGGAGCCCAATAGAAATTTATGTACTAACTGTATTGATGCTACTTTAAATAAAAGTCAATCTGTACAAATTGAACATATTTCACCAAACAACGAGGGGAGAGTTATGCCGACTAACTCGCCTCACGTGTCAGTACCTGCATCTCCCGCTCGGGAGGTGCGTGATATTGTAGCGCCTAGTACATCTGGGCGGCCATTACAAATCACATTACAGGATATGGCTACTGTTATGACTGAAGTTTTGGCTAAATTACCAGAACTGAGAGGTAAGCGTGATCACTCTTGGGTGAGAACAGAGTGCGCTGATAATATTAGGGCCATGTCGGACACTGCGTCACAATTTGCAGAACATGAGGACGGAGAGCTTCATTCTGCGGGTGACGGTTCTGATCCAAACAAACTGGATTCAGATATTTCAAATTTTAAATTTAAGCTGGAAAACCTCCGTGTATTACTAGGGGAGGTGTTAGCGGCTCTGAATGATTGTAACACAGTTGCAATACCAGAGAAAATGTGTAGGTTGGATACATATTTTGCGGTACCGGCGAGTACTGACGTTTTTCCTATACCTAAGAGACTTACTGAAATTGTTACTAAGGAGTGGGATAGACCCGGTGTGCCGTTCTCACCCCCTCCGATATTTAGAAAGATGTTTCCAATAGACGCCACCACACGGGACTTATGGCAAACGGTCCCTAAGGTGGAGGGAGCAGTTTCTACTTTAGCTAAGCGTACCACTATCCCGGTGGAGGATAGCTGTGCCTTTTCAGATCCAATGGATAAAAAGTTAGAGGGTTACCTTAAGAAAATGTTTGTTCAACAAGGTTTTATATTGCAACCTCTTGCATGCATTGCGCCTGTCACGGCTGCAGCAGCATTTTGGTTTGAGTCTCTGGAAGAGACACTTGAATCAGCTCCATTAGATGAGATTACACACAAGCTTAAAGCCCTTAAGTTAGCTAACTCATTTATTTCAGATGCCATAGTACATTTAACTAAACTTACGGCTAAGAATTCCGGATTCGCCATTCAGGCACGCAGAGCACTGTGGCTTAAATCCTGGTCAGCTGACGTTACTTCTAAATCTAAATTGCTTAATATACCTTTCAAAGGGCAGACCTTATTCGGGCCCGGGTTGAAAGAAATTATCGCTGACATTACAGGAGGTAAAGGCCATGCCCTGCCTCAAGACAGAGCCAAACCTAAGGCTAGACAGTCTAATTTTCGTTCCTTTCGTAATTTCAAAGCAGGAGCAGCATCAACTTCCTCTGCACCAAAACAGGAAGGAGCTGTTGCTCGCTACAGACAAGGCTGGAGACCTAACCAGTCCTGGAACAAGGGCAAGCAGGCCAGGAAACCTGCTGCTGCCCCTAAGACAGCATGAATCGAGGGCCCCCGATCCGGGAACGGATCTAGTGGGGGGCAGACTTTCTCTCTTCGCCCAGGCTTGGGCAAGAGATGTCCAGGATCCCTGGGCGTTAGAGATCATATCTCAGGGATACCTTCTAGACTTCAAATTCTCTCCCCCAAGAGGGAGATTTCATCTGTCAAGGTTGTCAACAAACCAAATAAAGAAAGAGGCGTTTCTACGCTGCGTACAAGATCTTTTATTAATGGGAGTGATCCATCCGGTTCCGCGGTCGGAACAAGGACAAGGGTTTTACTCAAATCTGTTTGTGGTTCCCAAAAAAGAGGGAACTTTCAGGCCAATCTTGGATTTAAAGATCCTAAACAAATTCCTAAGAGTTCCATCGTTCAAAATGGAAACTATTCGGACAATTTTACCCATGATCCAAAAGGGTCAGTACATGACCACAGTGGATTTAAAGGATGCTTACCTTCACATACCGATTCACAAAGATCTTTACCGGTATCTAAGGTTTGCCTTTCTAGACAGGCATTACCAGTTTGTAGCTCTTCCATTCGGATTGGCTACGGCTCCGAGAATCTTCACAAAGGTTCTGGGTGCTCTTCTGGCGGTACTAAGACCGCGAGGAATTGCGGTAGCTCCGTACCTAGACGACATTCTGATACAAGCTTCAAGCTTTCAAACTGCCAAGTCTCATACAGAGTTAGTACTGGCATTTCTAAGGTCGCATGGATGGAAGGTGAACGAAAAGAAGAGTTCTCTCTTTCCACTCACAAGAGTTCCCTTCTTGGGGACTCTTATAGATTCTGTAGAAATGAAGATTTACCTGACAGAAGACAGGTTAACAAAGCTTCAAAATGCATGCCGTGTCCTTCATTCCATTCAACACCCGTCAGTAGCTCAATGCATGGAGGTGATCGGCTTAATGGTAGCAGCAATGGACATAGTACCCTTTGCACGCCTACATCTCAGACCGCTGCAATTGTGCATGCTAAGTCAGTGGAATGGGGATTACTCAGACTTGTCCCCTACTCTGAATCTGGATCAAGAGACCAGAAATTCTCTTCTATGGTGGCTTTCTCGGCCACATCTGTCCAGGGGGATGCCATTCAGCAGGCCGGACTGGACAATTGTAACAACAGACGCCAGCCTACTAGGTTGGGGCGCTGTCTGGAATTCTCTGAAGGCTCAGGGACAATGGAATCAGGAGGAGAGTCTCCTACCAATAAACATTCTGGAATTGAGAGCAGTTCTCAATGCCCTTCTGGCTTGGCCCCAGTTAACAACTCGGGGGTTCATCAGGTTTCAGTCGGACAACATCACGACTGTAGCTTACATCAACCATCAGGGAGGGACAAGAAGCTCCCTAGCAATGATGGAAGTATCAAAGATAATTCGCTGGGCAGAGTCTCACTCTTGCCATCTGTCAGCAATCCACATCCCGGGAGTGGAGAACTGGGAGGCGGATTTCTTAAGTCGTCAGACTTTTCATCCGGGGGAGTGGGAACTTCATCCGGAGGTCTTTGCCCAAATACTTCGATGTTGGGGCAAACCAGAGATAGATCTCATGGCGTCTCGACAGAACGCCAAGCTTCCTCGTTACGGGTCCAGATCCAGGGATCCGGGAGCGGTTCTGATAGATGCTTTGACAGCACCTTGGACCTTCGGGATGGCTTATGTGTTTCCACCCTTCCCGATGCTTCCTCGATTGATTGCCAGAATCAAACAGGAGAGAGCATCAGTGATTCTAATAGCGCCTGCATGGCCACGCAGGACTTGGTATGCAGATCTAGTGGACATGTCATCCTGTCCACCTTGGTCGCTACCTCTGAAACAGGACCTTCTGATCCAGGGTCCCTTCAAACATCAAAATCTAATTTCTCTGAAGCTGACTGCTTGGAAATTGAACGCTTGATTTTATCAAAACGTGGTTTTTCTGAGTCAGTTATTGATACCTTAATACAGGCTAGGAAGCCTGTTACCAGAAAGATTTACCATAAGATATGGCGCAAATACTTATATTGGTGCGAATCCAAGAGTTACTCATGGAGTAAGGTTAGGATTCCGAGGATATTGTCTTTTCTACAAGAAGGTTTAGAAAAGGGTTTATCCGCTAGTTCCTTAAAGGGACAGATTTCAGCTCTGTCCATTCTTTTACACAAACGTCTGTCAGAAGTTCCGGACGTTCAAGCTTTTTGTCAGGCTTTAGCTAGGATCAAGCCTGTGTTTAAAACTGTTGCTCCACCATGGAGTTTGAACTTAGTTCTTAATGTTTTACAGGGGTTTCCGTTTGAACCCCTTCATTCCATTGATATCAAGTTGTTATCTTGGAAAGTTCTGTTTTTAATGGCGATTTCCTCGGCTCGAAGAGTCTCTGAGTTATCTGCCTTACATTGTGATTCTCCTTATCTGATTTTTCATTCAGACAAGGTAGTTCTGCGTACTAAACCTGGGTTCCTACCTAAGGTGGTCACTAACAGGAATATCAATCAAGAGATTGTGGTTCCATCTTTGTGTCCTAATCCTTCTTCGAAAAAGGAACGTCTGCTACACCATCTAGATGTAGTCCGTGCCCTGAAATTTTATCTACAGGCAACTAAGGATTTTCGACAAACGTCTTCCCTGTTTGTCGTTTATTCTGGTCAGAGGAGAGGTCAAAAAGCTTCGGCTACCTCTCTCTCCTTTTGGCTTCGTAGCATAATACGGTTAGCCTATGAGACTGCTGGACAGCAGCCTCCTGAAAGAATTACAGCACATTCTACTAGAGCTGTGGCTTCCACTTGGGCCTTTAAGAATGAGGCTTCTGTTGAACAGATTTGCAAGGCTGCAACTTGGTCTTCTCTTCATACTTTTTCCAAATTTTACAAATTTGACACTTTTGCTCTTCGGAGGCTGTTTTTGGGAGAAAGGTTCTTCAGGCAGTGGTTCCTTCCGTATAAAGAGCCTGCCTGTCCCTCCCGTCATCCGTGTACTTTAGCTTTGGTATTGGTATCCCATAAGTAATGGATGATCCGTGGACTGGATACACTTAACAAGAGAAAACATAATTTATGCTTACCTGATAAATTTATTTCTCTTGTAGTGTATCCAGTCCACGGCCCGCCCTGTCACTTTAAGGCAGGTAATTTTTCCATTAAACTACAGTCACCACTGCACCCTATGGTTTTCCTTTCTCTGCATGTTTTCGGTCGAATGACTGGTAATGGCAGTTAGGGGAGGAGCTATATAGCAGCTCTGCTTGGTGAATCCTCTTGCACTTCCTGTTGGGGAGGAGTTAATATCCCATAAGTAATGGATGATCCGTGGACTGGATACACTACAAGAGAAATAAATTTATCAGGTAAGCATAAATTATGGTTTTTTTTAGAAGTAGTAAACTGGGTACTGACAGACAACTGCCAGTACCTAAGATGGCGGTCAATAGGTCGTGGGGGGAGGCTTAGAGAGCTTTTTGGGGGGGATCAGGGAGGTTGGGGGGTAATGGTAGAATCCTACACTAAAGATAAAATATATATATATATAAAAAAAAATCTTAAAAAAACAAAACACCTTTATTTTTATACTGGCAGACTTTCTGCCAGTACTTAAGATGGCAGTGACAATCATGAGGTGGGGGAGGAAAGAGAGCTGTTTGAGGGGGGTCAGGGAGGGATCAGGGGGTGTGATGCGTCAGGTGGGAGGCTGAACTCTACACTAAAGCTACCTAATTAACCCCTTAACTGCTGGGCATAATACAAGTGTGGTGCGCGGTGGCATTTAGCGGCCTTCTAATTACCAAAAAGTAATGCCAAAGCCATATATGTCTGCTATTTCTGAACAAAGGGGATCCCAGAGAAGCATTTACAACCATTTATGCCATAATTGCACAAGCTGTTTGTAAATAATTTCAGTGAGAAACCTAAAGTTTGTGAAAAAGTGAACCATTTTTTTATTTGATCGCATTTGACGGTAAAATGGTGGCTTGAAATATACCAAAATTGGCCTAGATCAATACTTTGGATTCTATACTAAAAAAAATATATACATGTGAAGGGTTATTCAGGGATTCCTGACAGATATCAGTGTTACAATTTAACTATCGCTAATTTTGAAGAAAAAAAATGGTTTGGAAATAGCAAAGTGCTACTTGTACTTATTGCCCTATAAGTTGCAAAAAAAGCAAAGAACATGTAAACATTGGGTATTTCTAAACTCAGGACAAAATTTAGAATCTATTTAGCATGGGAGTTTTTTGGTGGTTGTAGATGTATAACAGATTTTAGGGGTCAAAGTTAGAAAAAGTGTGTTTTTAAAAAAAAAAAATCATCATATTTATAAAAAAAATTATAGTAAATTATAAGATATGATGAAAATAATGTTATCTTTAGAAAGCCCATTTAATGGCGAGAAAAACGGTATATAATATGTGGGGGTACAGTAAATGAGTAAGAGGAAAATTACAGCTAAACACAAACACCACAGAAATGTAAAAATAGCCCTGGTCCTTAATGGTAAGAAAATTGAAAAATGGTCTTGTCACTAAGGGGTTAAAAGTGTATGTTCTATCAGAATCATAAAAGATAAATATTGGATTTTATGTCCCTTTAATTTCGGAGAATTAGAAATTGGCTTAATTTTGAGAGCTAAATTACTTGAAAAGGGGGAAAAATAAATAATGAAAGCTAAACATTTTATAAACAAATCTCTAGATGTTTACTGTCCCTTTAACTACTCTTTCATGTTTCTCCTGTTAAGTGTAGTCAGTCCACGGGTCATCATTACTTATGGGATATTAACTCCTCCCCAACAGGAAGTGCAAGAGGATCACCCAAGCAGAGCTGCTATATAGCTCCTCCCCTCTACGTCACACCCAGTCATTCTCTTGCACCCAACTAATAGATAGGATGTGTGAGAGGACTGTGGTGATTATACTTAGTTTTTATATCTTCAATCAAAAGTTTGTTATTTTAAAACAGCACCGGAGTGTGTTGTTTCTTCTCAGGCAGAATTTGAAGAAGAATCTACCTGAGTTTTGTATGATCTTAGCGGACGTAACTAAGATTCATTTTGCTGTTCTCGGCCATTCTGAGGAGTGAGGTAAACTTCAGATCAGGGGACAGCGGGCAGGTTCACCTGCAAAGAGGTATGTTGCAGTATATTATTTTCTAAGGAATGGAATTGACTGAGAAAATACTGCCAATACCGATATAATGTAAGTTCAGCCTTAAATGCAGTAGTAGCAACTGGTATCAGGCTGATATGTATATATGTTTACACTTCAGTATTCTGGGGAATGGCACTTCACTGGGACAATACTGTATGCATATAACTTTTAGCCTAACTTGCAGTGTGAACGACTAGCAGCAGGCTTTTTAATGACATTTCATATAATTAGATTTTAAACGTTTGCTGGCATGTTAAATCGTTTAATTATCTGAGGTACTGGGTGAAAAAATTGTTTTGGGCGTTTTTTTTTCCACATGGCTGTCGTTTATTTTAAATTAAAAACAGTTTTACTGAGCTTCCCTCACTGTTGTGAGTGAGTGGGAGGGGCCTATTTTGGCGCTTTTGCTACGCATCAGAAATTCAGTCACAAGTCTGTTTTCTCTCCCTGCATGATCCGGAACGTCTCTACAGAGCTCAGGGGTCTTCAAAACTTATTTTGAGGGAGGTAATCACTCACAGCAGACCTGTGAGATTGTGCTTTGACTGTGATAAAAATCGATTATATTTTAAATGTTATACGTTTTTTCTGATATTAAGGGTTAGTCATCCTTTGTTAATGAGTGCAATCCTTTGCTAATTTTATACTTTTACCGGGAAAAATTTGGTTTTTATAACTAATCCGGTTTATTGTTATTCAACTGTCATAGTTTTTTTCTGTGCTTCTTAAAGGCACAGTACGTTTTACATATTACTTGTAAATTTAGTTGAAAGGTATTTCCAAAGTTGCTAGTCTAATTGCTAGTTTGTTAAACATGTCTGACTCAGAGGAATATCTCTGTGCTATATGTGCAAAAGCCAAGGTGGAGCCCAATAGAAATTTATGTACTAATTGCATTGATGCTACTTTAAATAAAAGTCAATCTGTACATGTTGAACATCATTCACCAGACAACGAGGGGGAAGTTATGCCGACTAACTTGCCTCACGTGTCAGTACCTGCATCTCCCGCTCGGGAGGTGCGTGATATTGTAACGCCAAGTACATCAGGGCGGCCATTACAAATCACTCTACAGGACATGGCTAATGTTATGACTGAAGTTTTGTCTAAATTGCCAGAACTTAGGGGTAAGCGAGATCACTTTGGGATGAGAACAGAGTGCGCTGATAATACTAGAGCCATGTCAGATACTGCGTCACAATTTGCAGAACATGAGGACGGAGAGCTTCATTCTGCGGGTGACGGATCTGATCCAAATAGACTGGATTCAGACATTTCTAATTTTAAGTTTAAACTAGAAAACCTCCGTGTACTACTAGGGGAGGTATTAGCGGCTCTGAATGATTGTAACACGGTTGCAATCCCAGAGAAATTATGTAGGCTGGATAGATACTATGCGGTACCGGCGTGTACTGACGTCTTTCCTATACCTAAGAGGCTTACAGAGATTATTACCAAGGAGTGGGATAGGCCCGGTGTACCCTTTCCCCCCCCCTCCTATATTTAGAAAAATGTTTCCAATAGACGCCACCACACGGGACTTATGGCAGACGGTCCCTAAGGTGGAGGGAGCAGTTTCTACTCTGGCTAAGCGTACCACTATCCCGGTGGAGGATAGCTGTGCCTTTTCAGATCCAATGGATAAAAAGTTAGAGGGTTACCTTAAGAAAATGTTTGTTCAACAAGGTTTTATATTGCAACCCCTTGCATGTATTGCGCCTGTCACAGCTGCGGCCGCATTTTGGTTCGAGTCTCTGGAAGAGACCCTTGACTCAGCGCCAATAGATGAGATTTCAAGCAAGCTTAAAACTCTTAAGCTAGCTAATTCTTTTATTTCTGATGCCGTAGTACATTTAACTAAACTTACGGCTAAGAATTCCGGATTCGCCATTCAGGCACGCAGAGCACTGTGGCTAAAATCCTGGTCAGCTGATGTTACTTCTAAATCTAAATTACTTAACATACCTTTCAAGGGGCAGACTTTATTCGGGCCCGGTTTGAAAGAAATTATCGCTGATATTACAGGAGGTAAAGGCCATGCCCTGCCTCAAGACAGAGCCAAACCTAGGGCTAGACAGTCTAATTTTCGTGCCTTTCGTAATTTCAAGGCAGGAGCAGCATCAACTTCCTCTGCTCCAAAACAGGAAGGAGCTGTTGCTCGCTACAGACAAGGCTGGAAACCTAACCAGACCTGGAACAAGGGCAAGCAGGCCAGAAAACCTGCTGCTGCCCCTAAGACAGCATGAATTGAGGGCCCCCGATCCGGGAACGGATCTAGTGGGGGGCAGACTTTCTCTCTTCGCCCAGGCTTGGGCAAGAGATGTCCAGGATCCCTGGGCGTTAGAGATCATATCTCAGGGATATCTTCTGGACTTCAAAGCCTCTACTCCAAAAGGGAGATTTCATCTTTCAAGGTTGTCAACAAACCAGATAAAGAAAGAGGCGTTTCTACGCTGCTTACAAGATCTTTTACTAATGGGAGTGATCCATCCGGTTCCGCGTTCGGAACACGGACAAGGGTTTTACTCAAATCTGTTTGTGGTTCCCAAGAAAGAAGGAACCTTCAGACCAATCTTGGATTTAAAAATCCTAAACAAATTCCTAAGAGTTCCATCCTTCAAAATGGAAACTATTCGGACAATCTTACCCATGATCCAAAAGGGTCAGTACATGACCACAGTGGATTTAAAGGATGCCTACCTTCACATACCGATTCACAAGGATCATTACCGGTATCTAAGGTTTGCCTTCCTAGACAGGCATTACCAGTTTGTAGCTCTTCCATTCGGGTTGGCTACGGCTCCAAGAATCTTCACAAAGGTTCTGGGCTCTCTTCTGGCGGTACTAAGACCGCAGGGAATTTCGGTGGCTCTGTACCTAGACGACATTCTGATACAAGCGTCAAGCTTTCAAACTGCCAAGTCTCATACAGAGTTAGTACTGGCATTTCTAAGGTCGCATGGGTGGAAGGTGAACGAAGAGAAGAGTTCTCTCTTACCACTCACAAGAGTTCCCTTCTTGGGGACTCTTATAGATTCTGTAGAAATGAAGATTTACCTGACAGAGGACAGGTTAACAAAGCTTCAAAATGCTTGCCGTGTCCTTCATTCCATTCAACACCCGTCAGTGGCTCAATGCATGGAGGTAATCGGCTTAATGGTAGCGGCAATGGACATAGTACCCTTTGCACGCCTGCATCACAGACCGCTGCAATTGTGCATGCTAAGTCAGTGGAATGGGGATTACTCAGATTTTTCCCCCACTCTGAATCTGGATCAAGAGACCAGAAATTCTCTTCTATGGTGGCTTTCTCGGCCACATCTGTCCAGAGGGATGCCCTTCAGCAGGCCAGACTGGACAATTGTAACAACAGACGCCAGCCTACTGGGTTGGGGCGCTGTCTGGAATTCCCTGAAGGCTCAGGGATCATGGACTCAGGAGGAGAGTCTCCTTCCAATAAACATTCTGGAATTGAGAGCAGTTCTCAATGCCCTTCTGGCTTGGCCTCAGTTAACAACTCGGAGGTTCATCAGGTTTCAGTCGGACAACATCACGACTGTAGCTTACATCAACCATCAAGGAGGGACAAGAAGCTCTCTAGCGATGATGGAAGTATCAAAGATAATTCGCTGGGCAGAGTCTCACTCTTGCCACCTGTCAGCGATCCACATTCCAGGAGTGGAGAACTGGGAGGCGGATTTCCTAAGTCGTCAGACTTTTCATCCGGGGGAGTGGGAACTTCATCCGGAGGTCTTTGCCCAAATACTTCGACGTTGGGGCAAACCAGATATAGATCTCATCGCGTCTCGCCAGAACGCCAAGCTTCCTTGTTACGGGTCCAGGTCCAGGGACCCGGGAGCGGTCCTAGTAGATGCTTTGACAGCACCTTGGACCTTCGGGATGGCTTATGTGTTTCCACCCTTCCCGATGCTTCCTCGATTGATTGCCAGGATCAAACAGGAGAGAGCATCGGTGATTCTAATAGCGCCTGCGTGGCCACGCAGGACCTGGTATGCAGATCTAGTGGACATGTCATCCTGTCCACCTTGGTCTCTGCCTCTGAGACAGGACCTTCTGATTCAGGGTCCTTTCAAACATCAAAATCTAATTTATCTGAAGCTGACTGCTTGGAGATTGAACGCTTGATTTTATCAAAGCGGGGATTCTCGGAGTCAGTAATTGATACCTTAATACAGGCTAGGAAACCTGTTACCAGAAAGATTTACCATAAAATATGGCGTAAATACTTACATTGGTGCGAATCCAAGAGTTACTCATGGAGTAAG
Organism: Bombina bombina; assembly: GCF_027579735.1. Taxonomy (NCBI): domain Eukaryota; kingdom Metazoa; phylum Chordata; class Amphibia; order Anura; family Bombinatoridae; genus Bombina; species Bombina bombina. The sequence continues at coordinate 73,509,618 of NC_069510.1, forward strand.
GTTAGGATTCCTAGGATATTGTCTTTTCTACAAGAAGGTTTAGAAAAGGGTTTATCTGCTAGTTCCTTAAAGGGACAGATCTCAGCTCTGTCCATTCTTTTACACAAACGTCTGTCAGAGGTTCCAGATGTTCAGGCTTATTGTCAGGCTTTGGCCAGGATTAAGCCTGTGTTTAAAACTGTTGCTCCACCATGGAGCTTAAACTTAGTTCTTAACGTTTTACAGGGTGTTCCGTTTGAACCCCTTCATTCCATTGATATCAAATTGTTATCTTGGAAAGTTCTGCTTTTAATGGCTATTTCCTCGGCTCGAAGAGTCTCTGAGTTATCGGCCTTACATTGTGATTCTCCTTATCTGATTTTTCATTCAGACAAGGTAGTTCTGCGTACTAAACCTGGGTTCTTACCTAAGGTAGTCACTAATAGGAATATCAATCAAGAGATTGTTGTTCCATCATTGTGTCCTAACCCTTCTTCAAAGAAGGAACGACTTCTACACAATCTGGATGTAGTCCGTGCCCTGAAATTTTATTTACAGGCAACTAAAGATTTTCGCCAAACTTCTTCCCTGTTTGTCGTTTATTCGGGACAGAGGAGAGGTCAAAAAGCTTCTGCTACCTCTCTCTCTTTCTGGCTTCGTAGCATAATACGTTTAGCCTATGAGACTGCTGGACAGCAGCCTCCTGAAAGAATTACAGCTCATTCTACTAGAGCTGTGGCTTCCACTTGGGCCTTTAAGAATGAGGCCTCTGTTGAACAGATTTGCAAGGCTGCAACTTGGTCTTCTCTTCATACTTTTTCCAAATTTTACAAATTTGACACTTTTGCTTCTTCGGAGGCTGTTTTTGGGAGAAAGGTTCTTCAGGCAGTGGTTCCTTCCGTATAAAGATCCTGCCTGTCCCTCCCGTCATCCGTGTACTTTAGCTTTGGTATTGGTATCCCATAAGTAATGATGACCCGTGGACTGACTACACTTAACAGGAGAAAACATAATTTATGCTTACCTGATAAATTCCTTTCTCCTGTAGTGTAGTCAGTTCACGGCCCGCCCTGTTTTTTATGGCAGGTCTAAATTTTAAATTATACTTCAGTCACCACTGCACCCTATAGTTTCTCCTTTCTCGTTTGGTTCTCGGTCGAATGACTGGGTGTGACGTAGAGGGGAGGAGCTATATAGCAGCTCTGCTTGGGTGATCCTCTTGCACTTCCTGTTGGGGAGGAGTTAATATCCCATAAGTAATGATGACCCGTGGACTGACTACACTACAGGAGAAAGGAATTTATCAGGTAAGCATAAATTATGTTTTTGTTGTTTCATATATGAAAAAGATTTTTATTTTTGTTTACCCCAAACCATTAGAGTATTTGGTTATTACATTTAAAATTATTTGCAAATATACGCCTACATTACAAGTCTTGCGTTAGCCTTAAAGAGCAGCGTTGAGAGATCCCAACGCTGCTTTTTAATGCCCGCTGGTATTACAAGTCTGGCAGGTACAGGTGTACCGCTCACTTTTCTTCCGCGACTCGAGCATACCGCAAATCCACTTATGTCAATTGCGTATCCTATCTTTTTAATGGGATTTGCCTAACGCCGGTATTACGAGTCTTGGCAAAAGTGAGCGGTACACCCTCTCCTGTCAAGACTCCTACCGCATTTAAAAGTCAGTAGTTAAGAGTTTTATGAGCTAACGCCGTAACATAAAACTCTTAACTAAAGTGCTAAAAAGTACACTAACACCCATAAACTACCTATTAACCCCTAAACCGAGGCCCCCCGCACATCGCAAACACTTAAATCAATTTTTTAACCCCTAATCTGCCGACCGGACATCGCCGCCACTGTAATAAATATATTAACCCCTAAACCGCCGCACTCCCGCATCGCAAACACTAGTTACATTTTATTAACCCCTAATCTGCCGTCCCTAACATCGCCGACACCTACCTACATTTATTAACCCCTAATCTGCCATCCCCAACGTCGCCGTCACTATACTAAATGTATTAACCCCTAAACCTAAGTCTAAGTCTAAGCCTAACCCTAACACCCCCTAACTTAAATATAATTTAAAATAATCGAAAAAAAATTACTACAATTAAATAAATTATTCCTATTTAAAACTAAATACTTACCTATAAAATAAACCCTAGGCTAGCTACAATATAACTAATAGTTACATTGTAGCTATCTCAGGGTTTATTTTTATTTTACAGGCAACTTTGTATTTATTTTAACTAGGTACAATAGTTATTAAATAGTTATTAACTATTTAATAACTACCTAGTTAAAATAAATACAAATATACCTGTAAAATAAATCCTAACCTAAGTTACAATTACACCTAACACTACACTATAATGTAATTAATTACCTAAACTAACTACAATTAATTACAATTAAATTAAATAAACTAAAGTACGAAAAAAACACTAAATTACAGAAAATAATAAAATAATTACAAGAATTTTAAACTAATTACACCTAATCTAATCCCCCTAATAAAATAAAAAAGCCCCCCAAAATAATAAAAATCCCTACCCTATACTAAATTACAAATAGCCCTTAAAAGGGCCTTTTGCAGGGCATTGTCCCAAAGTAATCAGCTCTTTTACCTGTAAAAAAAAATACAATTCCCCCCACCCAACATTAAAACCCACCACCCACACACCCAACCCTACTCTAAAACCCACCCAATCACCCCTTAAAAAAACCTAACACTAACCCCTTGAAGATCACCCTACCTTGAGACGTCTTCACCCAACCGGGCAGAAGTGGTCCTCCAGATGGCAAGAAGTCTTCATCCGATCCGGGCAGAAGAGGACCTCCAGACGGGCAGAAGTCTTCATCCAGGCAGCATCTTCTATCTTCATCCATCCGGAGCGGGTCCATCTTCAAGACATCCGATGCGGAGCATCCTCTTCTGTCTTCATCCGACGACTAACACTAAATGACGGTACCTTTAAGTGACGTCATCCAAGATGGCGTCCCTTCAATTCCGATTGGCTGATAGAATTCTATCAGCCAATTGGAATTAAGGTAGAAAAAATCCTATTGGCTGATGCAATCAGCCAATAGGATTGAACTGGCATTCTATTGGCTGATTGGAACAGCCAATAGAATGCCAGCTCAATCCTATTGGCTGATTGGATCAGCCAATAGGATTGAAGTTCAATCCTATTGGCTGATTACATCAGACAATAGGATTTTTTCTACCTTAATTCCGATTGGCTGATAGAATTCTATCAGCCGATCGGAATTGAAGGGACGCCATCTTGGATGACGTCATTTAAAGGTACCATCATTTAGTGTTAGTCGTCGGATGGAAGAGGATGCTCCGTGTCGGATGGCTCAAAGATGGACCCGCTCCGCTCCGGATGGATGAAGATAGAAGATGCCGCCTGGATGAAGACTTCTGCCCGTCTGGAGGTCCTCTTCTGCCCGGATCGGATGAAGACTTCTGGCCGTCTGGAGGACCACTTCTGCCCGGTTGGGTGAAGACGTCTTAAGGTAGGGTGATCTTCAAGGGCTTAGTGTTAGTTTTTTTAAGGGGGGATTGGGTGGGTTGTAGTGTAGGGTTGGGTGTGTGGGTGGTGGGTTTTAATGTTGGGGGGGTATTGTATTTTTTTTTAAGAGCTGATTACTTTGGGGCAATCCCCCGCAAAAGGCCCTTTTAAGGGCTATTTGTAATTTAGTATAGGGTAGGGATTTTTATTATTTTGGGGGGCTTTTTTATTTTATTAGGGGGATTAGATTAGGTGTAATTAGTTTAAAATTCTTGTAATTATTTTATTATTTTCTGTAATTTATTGTTTTTTTTTTCGTACTTTAGTTTATTTAATTTAATTGTAATTAATTTAATTATAGTGTAGTGTTAGGTGTAATTGTAACTTAGGTTAGGATTTATTTTACAGGTATATTTGTATTTATTTTAACAAGGAAGTTATTAAATAGTTAATAGCTATTTAAAAACTATTGTACCTAGTTAAAATAAATACAAACTTGCCTGTAAAATAAAAATAAACCCTAAGATAGATACAATGTAACTATTAGTTATATTGTAGCTAGCTTAGGGTTTATTTTATAGGTAAGTATTTAGTTTTAAATAGGAATAATTTAGTTAATGATAGGAATTTTATCTATATTTATTTTAATTATATTTAAGTTAGGGGGGTGTTAGGGTTAGACTTAGATTTAGTGGTTAATAACTTTATTATAGTGGCGGTGACGGTGGCGGCAGATTAGGGGTTAATAAGTGTAGTTAGGTGGCGGCGACATTGGGGGCGGCAGAGTAGGGGTTAATAAATATAATATAGGTGTCGGCGATGTTGGGGGCAGCAGATTAGGGGTTCATAACTATAATGTCGGTGGCGGCGGTGTCTGGAGCGGCAGATTAGGGGTTAATAATATAATGTAGGTGTCGGCGATGTTGGGGGCAGCAGATTAGGGGTTAATAAGTGTAATATTAGGGGTGTTTAGACTCAGGGTTCATGTTAGGGTGTTAGGTGTAGACATAAAGTCTTTTCCCATAGGAATCAATGGGGCTGCGTTAGAAGCTGAACGCTACTTTTTTGCAGGTGTTAGACTTTATTTCAGCTGATTCTCCCCCATTGATTCCTATGTGGAAATCGTGCACGAGCACTTTTTACCAGCTCACCGCTACCGTAAGCAACGCTGGTATTGAGGTGAGATGTGGAGCTAAATTTTGCTCTTCGCTTATTTTTTTTGCGGTTAACGCCGGGTTTCTAAAAACCCGTAATACCAGCGTTGTCTGTAGGTGAGCGGTGAGCTGAAACTGCTCGTTTACACCGCAAGCCTTACCGACAAAAACTCCTAATCTAGCCAATAGTTAGTACAGATTATTAGTTTTTTGGGCACTCTGGGTGTTTTTCTATTTAAAATGCACCCTGGCAGTTGTGTGGAGTGCAGCCCTTGCAAGTTTGGAATGTATCTATAACTGCACCTGCAATGACAAGGCCTATATAGGAAAACACATTTCCTCTATGTAGTACATATCATCCCATGGGAGATGTTTGAAAGTAGTTTTATATATTAACTAGATCTCCTGCCCTTCAGACAAATATAGGTAAAAAATTTACATATTTTATATATATTTTAGGTTTTAGCACCAAATGGAGTTAAAGGGCCAGTAGATTTGCATAATAAACAAACACATGATAACAAGACAATGCAATAGCACTTAGTTTGAACTTCAAATGAGTAGTAGATATTTTCTGACATTTCAAAGTTATGTCTATATCCACTCCCCCTGTACCACGTGACAGCCATCAGCCAATCACAAATGCATATAGTTTATTCTGTGAATTCTTGCACATGCTCAGTAGGAGCTGGTGACTCAAAAAGTGTAACTATAAAAAGACTGTGCACATTTTGTTGACGGATGTAAATTTGAAAGTTGTTTAAAATTGCTGCTCTATCTGAATCATGAAAGTTTCATTTGACATGAGTGTCCCTTTAAATTGCCCCTTTAAAGGGACATTAAAGGGATACTGAACCCCATTTTTATTATTTCATGATTCAGATAGAGCGACTTTCTAATTTACTCCTATTATCATTGTTTCTTCGTGTTGCCCTGTGCCCAGGGGTTATGCACAGTTTGTGAGAGATTTCCATATAAAAATGCTCTAATTAATGATGATTAAAGCAATTTGTTTTTTTGTAGAATATGGCTTATGAAGAATGGTAAAATGGCATTTGTATGCACTTTTCTACACACACAATGAAGTCTAAAAAATTTAAAAAGTCTCAAAGTGGCAAAAAAATAAATACTTACAATTAGCAAGTAAAAAAAAAAGTTAGGTATCTGAGAAACACTGAAATTTCATGCCTCTACTTTGTTAATAACTGACATCCAGTAAGTCTAAAATCTGATAGTTATGTTTCTCCCCTTTAATTTGTTAATGTGATCCATGTTACCTGCTGGAGTGTATTACAATGTTTACAAATAGCTCCTTTACCTTTATTTCAGAATCTGGAATAGCTGATTTTGCTTGTGGTATTGTTACCTATACTAAAAGTTTCTATACTTATAGGCTATAGAAAAGCTTTGTAAACACAGCACAGTCAGCAGCAGAAATACAACTTGTAGTGTGAGTTAAAATAGATAAGTAATACAATGTTCATTTCCAATTGTTCTGTTTAAAAATTGGGCTTTGCTATATAGACAGAAATAATATAAAGTTTAATGTGTGTTTGTACGGAAAGTAATACAATAAGGAGATCTGATTTCTCTTTTAAGGGACACTAAAACCAATTTCTTTCATGTAATTGGCAAGAGTCCATGAGCTAGTGACGTATGGGATATACAATCCTACCAGGAGGGGCAAAGTTTCCCAAACCTCAAAATGCCTATAAATACACCCCTCACCACACCCACAATTCAGTTTTACAAACTTTGCCTCCTATGGAGGTGGTGAAGTAAGTTTGTGCTAGATTTCTACATTGATATGCGCTTCTCAGCTTTTTTGAAGCCCGGTTCCTCTCAGAGTGCAGTGAATGACAGAGGGATGTGAAGGGAGTATTACCTATTGAATACAATGGTCATCCTAACGGGGATCTATTTCATAGGTTCTCTGTTATCGGTCGTAGAGATTCATATCCTACCTCCCTTTTCAGATCGACGATATACTCTTATATATATACCATTACCTCTGCTGATTCTCGTTTCAGTACTGGTTTGGCTATCTGCTATATGTGGATGAGTGTCTTTTGGTAAGTATGTTTCTTTTATTTAAGACACTCTCAGCTATGGTTTGGCACTTTATATTTAAAGTTCTAAATATATGTTTGTACTTATATTTGCCATGATTCAGGTCAATCAGTTTATTTTCCTTTTTGCAGACTGTCAGTTTCATTTCTGGGAAATGCACATATAAAAAAAAAAAAATTCTTACCTGAAGTTTTCAAATTGACTCTCTTTTCTTAATAGCGGGCTGTTAGGCTCACGGGTGCGCAAAATGCTATAATTTATTGCGTCATTCTTGGTGCGAGACTTTTTTGGCGCGAGAATTACGTTTGTTGACGTAATTTCGTCATTTCCGGCGTCTTAGTTGGCGCCGAGTTTTTTCACGTAGTTGCGTCATCTATGACGCTCGTGTTTGTTGCAGACGTTTTTGGCGCCAAAAAATATTTTGTCAGTTGTGGGCATCATACTTGGCGCCAAACTTTTGACATTATTTAAGACTTCATTTCTGTTTGCTTCTGGTTTCCAGAGGCTTATTTTGTTTGCATTCTTTCCCATTCCTGAAACTGTCATATAAGGAAATTGATAATTTTGCTTTATATGTTATTTTTTCTCTTACATATTGCAAGATGTCTCAATCTGACCCTGTCTCAGAATCTACTACTGGAATCCTGCTGCTTGATGTCGGTTCTACCAAAGCTAAGTGCATTTGTTGTAAACTTGTGGTAACTGTTCCTCCGGCTGTAGTTTGTGATAGTTGTCATGACAAACTTTTACATGCAGACAATATTTCCATTAGTAATAATCCATTACCTGTTGCTGGTCCTTCAACATCTAATGCTCAGGATATTCCTGTTAATGTGAGAGAATTTGTTTCTAATTCCATTCAGAAGGCTTTGTCTGTCATACCGCCTTCTAATAAACGTAAAAGGTCTTTTAAAACTTCTCATAAAGTTGATGAATTTTTAAATGACCGACAACATTCTGATTTATCTATCTCTGATGAGGATCTATCTGGTTCAGAAGATTCTGCCTCAGATATTGACACTGACAAATCTTCATACTTATTTAAAATGGAGTATATTTGTTCCTTATTAAAAGAGGTGTTGATTGCATTAGATATGGAGGAGACTAGTCCTCTTGATATTAAAACTAGCAAACGTTTAAATTCGTTTTTTAAACCTCATGTAGTTATTCCTGAGGTTTTTCCAGTTCCTGATGCTATTTCAGATGTGATTTCTAGGGAATGGAATAGACTGGGTACTTATTTTACTCCTTCTTCAAGGTTTAAGAAACTGTATCCTTTGCCGTCTGATAGATTGGAGTTTTTGGAAAAGATCCCCAAAGTTGATAGGGCCATCTCTACTCTTGCAAAGCATACTACTATTCCTACGGCAGATATTACTTCTTTTAAAGATCCTTTAGATAGGAAACTTGAATGTTATCTAAGGAAAGCTTATTTATGTTCAGGTCATCTTCTTAGGCCTGCTATTTCTTTGGCTGATGTTGCAGCTGCTTCAACTTTTTGGTTGGAAACATTAGCGCAACAAGTACCAGATCATAATGTGTATAACATTGTTAAGTTAATTCAACATGCTAATCATTTCATTTGTGATGCCATTTTATATATCATTAGAATTGATGTCAGATATATGTCTTTAGCTATATTAGCTAGAAGAGCTTTATGGCTTAAATCTTGGAATGCTGATATGACTTCTAAATCAATGTTGCTATCTCTCTCTTTCCAAGGTAATAAATTATTTGGTTCTCAGTTGGATTTGATTATTTCAACTGTCACTGGGGGGAAGGGAGCTTTTTTGCCTCAGGATAAAAAAATCTAAGGGTAAATTTAAGGCTGCTAACCGTTTTCGTTCCTTTCGACAAAATAAGGTACAGAAACCTGATCCTTCCCCCTAAGGGAATGGTTTCCAATTGGAAGCCTTCTTCAGTCTGGAATAAATCCAAGCCATTTAAAAGATCTAAATCAGCCCCCAAGTCCGCATGAAGGTGCGGCCCTCATTCCAGCTCAGCTGGTAGGGGGCAGACTAAGATTTTTCAAGGAAGTTTGGATCAATTCAATCCAAAATCATTGGATTCAGAACATTGTCTCTCAGGGATACAGAATAGGTTTCAAAGTAAGACCTCCTGTGAGAAGTTTCTTTCTCTCACGCATTCCAGTGAACCCAGAAAAAGCTCAGGCTTTCCTAAAGTGTGTTTCAGACCTGGAGTTATCTGGGGTAATTGTGCCAGTTCCTTTTCAGGAACGGGGTCTGGGGTTTTATTCAAATCTGTTCATTGTCCCAAAGAAGGAGAATTCTTTCAGACCCATTCTGGATCTAAAAGTTTTGAATCGTTATGTAAGAATACCAACATTCAAAATGGTGACTATTAGGACTATTCTGCCTTTTCTTCAGCAAGGGCATTATATGTCCACAATAGATTTACAGGATGCATATCTTCATATTCCGATTCATCCAGATCATTATCAGTTCCTGAGATTCTCTTTTCTAGACAAGCATTACCAATTTGTTGCTCTTCCTTTTGGCCTAGCAACAGCTCCAAGGATCTTTTCAAAGGTTCTCGGTGCCCTACTCTCTGTAATCAGAGAGCGGGGTATTGCGGTGTTTCCTTATTTGGATGATATCTTGGTACTTGCTCAGTCTTTACGTTCTGCAGAATCTCACACGAATCAACTAGTATTGTTTCTTCAAAGACATGGTTGGAGGATCAATTTACCAAAAAGTTCTTTGATTCCTCATACAAGGGTAACCTTTTTAGGTTTCCAAATAGATTCAGTATCCATGACTTTGTCTCTAACAGACAAGAGACCTCTGAAATTGGTTGCAGCTCGTCGGAACCTTCAGTTTCAATCATTCCCTTCAGTAGCTATGTGCATGGAGGTTTTAGGTCTCATGACTGCAGCATTGGACGTGATCCCCTTTGCTTGTTTTCACATGAGACCTCTTCAGTTTTGTATGCTGAACCAATGGTGCAGGGATTATACAAAGATATCACAATTAATATCCTTAAATCCCAATGTTCGACTATCTCTGACTTGGTGGTTAGTTCATCATCGTTTAGTTCAAGGGGCCTCTTTTGTTCGTCCATCCTGGACTGTGATCACAACAGATGCGAGTCTTTCAGGTTGGGAAGCTGTCTGGGGGTCTCCGACAGCGCAGGGGATTTGGAAATCTCAAGAGGCGAGATTACCAATCAATATTTTGGAACTCCGTGCGATTCTCAGAGCTCTTCAGTTTTGGCCTCTTCTGAAGAGAGAACCATTTATTTGTTTTCAGACAGACAATGTCAAAACCGTGGCGTATGTCAATCATCAGGGTGGGACTCACAGTCCTCAAGCTATGAAAGAAGTATCTTGGATACTTGCGTGGGCGAATCCAGCTCCTGTCTAATTTCTGCAGGTCCATATCCCAGGTATAGACAATTGGGAAGCGGATTATCTCAGCCGTCAGACTTTACATCCGGGAGAGTGGTCTCTTCACCCAGATTTGTTTTTTCAGATTGTTCAGATGTGGGGGCTTCCAGAAATAGAGCTGATGGCTTCTCATCTAAACAGGAAACTTCCCAGGTATCTGTCCAGGTCCACTGACACTTCCTTGGAGTTATCAACCTGCTTATATGTTTCCGCCTCTAGTTCTTCTTCCAAGAGTGATTTCCAAAATCATAATGGAGCGTTTGTTTGTTCTGCTGGGGGCTCCAGCATGGCCACACAGGTTTTGGTATGCAGATCTTATTCGGATGTCCAGTTGCCAACCTTGGCCACTTCCGTTAAGGCCAGACCTTCTATCTCAAGGCCTGTTTTTCCATCAGGATCTCAAATCATTAAATTTGAAGGTATGGAGATTGAACGCTTAGTCATAGAGGTTTTTCTGACTCAGTGATTAATACTATGTTGCAGGCTCGTAAATCTGTGTCTAGAAAGATTTATTATCGAGTTTGGAAGACTTACATTTCATGGTGCTCTTCTCATAAATTCTCTTGGCATTCTTTTAGAATTCCTAGAATTTTACAGTTTCTTCAGGATGGTTTAGATAAGGGTTTGTCTGCAAGTTCCTTGGAAGGACAAATCTCTGCTCTTTCTGTTCTGTTCCACAGAAAAATTGCTAAAAATTGCTAATCTTCCTGAAATTCATTGTTATGTACAGGCTTTGGTTCGTATCAAGCCTGTCATTAAATCAATCTCTCCTCCTTGGAGTCTTAATTTGGTTCTGAAGGCTTTACAGGCTCCTCCGTTTGAGCCTATGCATTCTCTGGACATTAAATCACTTTCATGGAAAGTATTGTTCCTTTTGGCCATCTCTTCTGCTAGAAGAGTTTCTGAATTATCTGCTCTTGTGAGTCTCCTTTTCTTATTTTTCATCAGGATAAGGCGGTTTTGCGGACTTCGTTTAAATTTTTACCTAAAGTTGTGAACTCCAACAACATTAGTAGAGAAATTGTTGTCCCTTCTTTGTGTCCTAATCCTAAGAATTCTCTGGAGAGATCTTTACATTCTTTGGATGTGGTAAGAGCTTTGAAATATTATGTTGAAGCTACTAAAGATTTCAGGAAGACTTCTAGTCTATTTGTTATCTTTTCTGGTTCTAGGAAAGGTCAGAAGGCTTCTGCCATTTCTTTGGCATCTTGGTTAAAGCTTTTGATTCATCATGCTTATTTGGAGTCGGGTAAATCCCCACCTCAGAGGATTACGGCTCATTCTACTAGGTCAGTTTCCACTTCCTGGGCTTTTAAGAATGAAGCTTCTGTTGATCAGATTTGCAAAGCAGCAACTTGGTCTTCTTTGCATACTTTTACTAAATTCTATCATTTTTATGTTTTCTCTTCTTCAGAAGCAGTTTTTGGTAGAAAAGTACTTCAGTGTTTCAGTTTGATTCTTCTGCTTATAATTTCAGTTTTTTTCATTATAAAGATTAAAACTTTTGACTTGGGTTGTGGATTAATTTTTCAGCGGAATTGGCTGTCTTTATTTTTATCCCTCCCTCTCTAGTGACTCTTGCGTGGAGTTCCACATCTTGGGTATTTGCTATCCCATACGTCACTAGCTCATGGACTCTTGCCAATTACATGAAAGAAAACATAATTTATGTAAGAATTTACCTGATAAATTAATTTCTTTCATATTGGCAAGAGTCCATGAGACCCACCCTTTTTATGGTGGTTATGATTTTTTTGTATAAAGCACAATTATTCCAATTCATTGTTGATGCTTTTTGCTCCTTTCTTATCACCCCACTTCTTGGCTATTCGTTACGTTACACTGAATTGTGGGTGTGGTGGGGGGTGTATTTATAGGCATTTTGAGGTTTGGGAAACTTTGCCCCTCCTGGTAGGATTGTATATCCCATACGTCACTAGCTCATGGACTCTTGCCAATATGAAAGAAATTAATTTATCAGGTAAATTCTTGCATAAATTTAGTTTTTTTTTCTTTTATGGTTCAGATAGAGCATACAATTTTAAGCAACTTTCTAATTTACTCCTATTATCAATTTTTCTTCTTTCTCTTGCTATCTTTATTTGAAAAAGCAGGAATCTAAGCTTAGTAGCCAGCTCATTTTTGGTTCAGAACCCTGCATAGTGCTTGCTGAATGGTGGCTACATTTTTCAAATAAAGATAGCAAGAGATTAAACAAAAATTGATAATAGTAAACTAAATAAAGAGTAAATTAGAAAGTTGCTTAAAATTACATGCGCTATCTGAATCATGAAAGAAAACATTTGGGTTTAGTGTTCCTTTTAGATTAACCCATTTTAATGGGTTGTGGTTTCAAAGAACAAAACCAGCTATTTCATATAAATAAACCAAAAAAGCTAATTTTCATTCATTTTATACTTTGCAGCTGGTATAAAAAGTTATTGGAAACAAATGACAGGAAAAACAATTGTATAGTACACTGTCCCTTTAATTATAAATAAGTATAATTAATTGATTATCACCTGTTAGAAAACATGCAATATAAAAAAAACCTGCTCCTTTTTTAAAACCAGCTAAAAAAAATCCTGCTGACCTATTTTCTATCAAAAAGTAACAATGTATCACTAGTCATTTTGCAAAAAAAAGAGAGAGAGAGATACAGTTTTTATTAGGTCCAAAATATTATATTTGACTTATTTTTAAAATGCATCTCCCTGTCCAGAATAAACTACCCTGTTTTTATTTTTTGCGGGACATGTCAACCAACAGAGTTATAGGAGATGATGTTCTCAGCCAATGAATAATATATCCCTAGAGATAAGTTGACCACCCATATACTTCCAGTTTCGCTATCAGGGTAATCATATTCAGAGCAGTGCCTGATTTATAATAAGGCAGAGAAGGCATATGCCTTCAAGCGTTCTCCATAGACTCTCTCTGACTATTATAAATAGCTCTCAGCCGGGGACCTTAACAAAGATGGCCGCTGCACACGCGTGGTGCTGTCATTTCACTGTGGTGGCCATCTTAGTTATGGTCGCCTGCAAAGCAGTGAGCGCGGGGGGTGCTTCAGAAATTGGTGCCTACAGGCACCTGGGCTGTAAATCTGGAACTGTCCAGGAGCTGCTGATTGGTTAATGCACATTTATGCCTTAAAGGGACAGTCAACACCAGAATTTGTGTTGTTTAAAAAGAAAGATAATCCCTTTATTACCCATTCCACAGTTTTTGATAACCAACACAGTTATAATACTACACTTTTTACCTCTGTAATTACCTTGTATCTAAGCTTCTGATGACTGACCCCTTATTTCAGTTCTTTTGACAGACTTGCGTTTTAGCCAATCAGTGCTCACTCCTAGGTCACTTCACGTGCATGAGCTCAATGTTATCTATATGAAACACATGAACTAATGCCCTCTAGTGGTCAAAATGCATTCAGATTAGAGGCAGTCTACAAGGTCTAAGAAATTAGCATATGAACCTCCTAGTTTTAGCTTTCAACTAAGAATACCAAGAGAACAAAGCAAAATTGGTGATAAAAGTACATTGGGATGTTGTTTAAAAGGACATGCCTTATTTAAATCATGAAAGTTTTTTTTGGACTTGATTGTCCCTTTAACTTATTGGCTCACCCAGGGCCGGATTTACTTCTCAGGAGCCTGTAGGCAGAGAAATCTGAAGCGCCCCCCTCCCCCTCCCCCCCCCCCCCATAAAAAGAGTAAAAAGAGATACTTTACTTTTTTTTACAAAATATTTCTATTTAGAACAAAAATAAATATTACAAATTTTAAATCAAATAAATGAGGTATCAGAACCATTGATAAAAGTGCTGTATACATTTAAATTTGTGTAAAATCGAAATATGTATATCATAGTGTACAACAGAATTAGAACATAACTAAATAAATAGTAAAAGGGTCATTCTAAGCAACATAACCACTACAAAGTGCTTCCTTTTAAATACAAAGTGTCCTAGTAAACCGTTAAGTCTGTGCTGTACAACTCTCAGTATGCTTAGCGAGCTAAAGAACCAAGTGATCAGCATTAGACGCTATTATATTTATACCTAATGGGATTTCTTGTCTTTAGTAAAGGCAGGGTAATAATTGAAAAATACAACTCACCACAACTCACCAATAGCACTTATATCTACCAAACCACATAGACAGACTACTTCTGGTACATCCTGTAACACAATACCAAATTTCAATCTCAACCCACTGTACTATACTGCCCTCTCAACTGCACAGCACACACTGGGGTTTAGCATCAGCAGTCTTACGTACTCCTCATATAGTACATATTTAGCATGGAATGTTGAGTAAAATACTACATATACTACAGGTCTAGCAGTTTGACAAAACTGTTGCAGTGCCAGTACCTAAAAGACAATAAGCATAACATCACTACTAAAGAGCTGTAGTGGTTATGGTGCCTAGTGTCCCATTTACTGACTGTCAGCAGCTGCCTTAAAGGGGTCACTCTCAGGCAGACAGTGAGAGGAGTGTGTTTGCTGACAGCAATCACACCCTTGTCACTCTCAGGCAGCCAGTGAGAGCAATCACACTCCTGTCACAGGCTGCCTGAGAATGAAAGGGGTGTGATTACTGTCACTGGCTGCCTGAGAATAAAAGGGGTGTGCTAGTCTGTCAGACAGCGCTTGCTTGGCCTTGGTCACTCACTTTCACAGTCACTCACTTAGTTATGCTGTAGACAGGCGTCTCAGGGCTCAGGGCTCAGGGCAGGCGACAGAGGCTCCGCTCCGACAGCGTCAGAAGGTGGACCGTGGAGCAACCAAAACTTCAGCAAGCCCAGGCCAGCAGCAATGAGCATGCACATCAGCTCACTATCTTCCCGCCTAGTACTCTGTCTGACTCTGAGAGGCAGAGGGCGGTAGCTGGCATCACGTGACAGACGTGGGCATGATGCCGCCCGGCCAGCCCCAAACAAAATTAGTGGCAAATCTGCAATGGTGCGCATGTGTGGCGCCAACCACAGCAGAGTAGCACAGCTGCACACTCACCTGGGGACTGGAGTCTGAGACGACTTGTCACTCACTTCACTTGTGCCCTGGAGACTGGAGCGAGAGTAGAGTCAGGGGTGGGAGCGAGGGTGGAGTCAGCCTAGGAGGACGCAAGACAACTGCAGCGCAACTTGCTAAAGTTGTTGCTACTAGTTTTGCTCTGTGTGACTGACAGTCTGTTCTGATAAAGTTGCTAAGCACTAGTCTACTGTACAAATTAAACACTGCAGTAAATCAAACAAAGCACTCACTCACAGGCTCAACAAAATCATAAAAAAAAAAAAAGTTTAATTTTTTTTTTTTTTAAGAAGAAAAAAAAATACACTGACTCTGTGGCGCCCCCTGCTGCAATGCGCCTGTAGGCACATGCCTACTGTGCCTAATGGCAAATCCGGCCCTGGGCTCACCCAGTCCATTCAGCTAGCTCCCAGTAGTGCATTGCTGCTTCTTCAACTAAGGATACCAAGATAAGGAAACAAATGAGATAATTGAAGTAAATTTGAAAGTGGTTTAAAATTGTATTCTCTATCAGAATCATGAAAAAAAAATGTTTCATGTCTTTTTAAAGGGACATTGTTCACTAGATTTTTTTTGCATAAATGTTTTGTAGATGATCCACTTATACAGCCCATCTGGGAGTGTTTCTGTAACAATGTATAGTTTTGCTTATTTTAATAACATTGTGCTGATTTTCAGAGTCCTAACCAAACCCCACAGTATCATATGTATACGCCCATTTACAGACTTGTGCTAGCTCCTGTTTATATTATCTGGCTTTTTATATGTAGAAGAGGGGGGGGGGGGGCGTGTCCGCTCTTTCTGTTTTATCAGCCCCTTTCACTGAGTGTCCCAGCCTAACCTCATCAAGAGTGCTAAACTGTGAGCTTCTTAGTAAGTTTTCAATGTTTTATACTGGATTTTTAGATCAGTATCTCTGCATATTCTTCTTTATAGTAGTGTCTATTACATGCAGTTATATCAAAATCGGTGTATACTGTCCCTTTAACTAACTGATAATTGTAAGGGGTTAAAATAAGAGAAAGACTTTAATTGTAGTTGTACTCATTTTAATGTTTCTTTAAGTTTTGTAAAATCAAATCCCATAGAGCAAGCTACTTAGCGATGTCTGTGTGTCACCAGAATCCCAGATATTTAAACAACTACCTGGTAAATTGATGCCAGTGGGAATGGTGTACGTAATAAACGTAAATAACCTGTTGCCTAAGATATATGATAATTGTGTTCCCGCTGAGTCTGCTCATTGGAGAACCGAAGACCTCATCATGCACTAGAAGCAATTTAATCCATTAAAACAAACGGCACTAGCTATATTGTTCCCCCGGCTCTGTTGCTCTGCAGATTCCCTGCCTTGCAACCAATGCAAGACCACTGTGCTATAATTAGACTGTGTGTGGGCAGCTCATGATGCAGAGGATTGCCGGAGCCTGTCAACTTGGTGAAGGAAAGGAGTATGATACAGGCTGATTGGTGCTGAGCACTGAGCCTGACTCATTTATATTGTCAGCCTCAATCATGTTATGTGTATTCCGCTTCTAGCACAGAAATGGGGAAAATGCAGTGTGTTTATGTGTGTTACAGTGTGACCCTTGTGCTGTGTGTTATACTGTGATGGTGTCTTGTGCTGTGTGTTACAGTGTGACCCATCCTTGTGCTGTGTGTTATACTGTGATGGTGTCTTGTGCTGTGTGTTACAGTGTGACCCTTGTGCTGTGTGTTATACTGTGATGGTGTCTTGTGCTGTGTGTTACAGTGTGACCCATCCTTGTGCTGTGTGTTATACTGTGATGGTGTCTTGTGCTGTGTGTTACAGTGTGACCCTTGTGCTGTGTGTTATACTGTGATGGTGTCTTGTGCTGTGTGTTACAGTGTGACCCTTGTGCTGTGTGTTATACTGTGATGGTGTCTTGTGCTGTGTGTTACAGTGTGACCCTTGTGCTGTGTGTTATACTGTGATGGTGTCTTGTGCTGTGTGTTACAGTGTGATGGTGTCTTGTGCTGTGTGTTATACTGTGATGGTGTCTTGTGCTGTGTGTTACAGTGTGATGGTGTCTTGTGCTGTGTGTTATACTGTGATGGTGTCTTGTGCTGTGTGTTACAGTGTGATGGTGTCTTGTGCTGTGTGTTATACTGTGATGGTGTCTTGTGCTGTGTGTTATACTGTGATGGTGTCTTGTGCTGTGTGTTATACTGTGATGGTGTCTTGTGCTGTGTGTTACAGTGTGACCCTTGTGCTGTGTGTTATACTGTGATGGTGTCTTGTGCTGTGTGTTACAGTGTGACCCTTGTGCTGTGTGTTATACTGTGATGGTGTCTTGTGCTGTGTGTTACAGTGTGATGGTGTCTTGTGCTGTGTGTTATACTGTGATGGTGTCTTGTGCTGTGTGTTATACTGTGATGGTGTCTTGTGCTGTGTGTTACAGTGTGATGGTGTCTTGTGCTGTGTGTTATACTGTGATGGTGTCTTGTGCTGTGTGTTATACTGTGATGGTGTCTTGTGCTGTGTGTTATACTGTGATGGTGTCTTGTGCTGTGTGTTATACTGTGATGGTGTCTTGTGCTGTGTGTTATACTGTGATGGTGTCTTGTGCTGTGTGTTATACTGTGATGGTGTCTTGTGCTGTGTGTTACAGTGTGACCCTTGTGCTGTGTGTTATACTGTGATGGTGTCTTGTGCTGTGTGTTACAGTGTGACCCTTGTGCTGTGTGTTATACTGTGATGGTGTCTTGTGCTGTGTGTTACAGTGTGACCCTTGTGCTGTGTGTTATACTGTGATGGTGTCTTGTGCTGTTCTGAAATGTTATTGTGTGTTACACTGTGCTGAAATGTTACGTTGTGTGTTACACTGTGCTGAAATGTTACGTTGTGTGTTACACTGTGCTGAGATGTTACGTTGTGTGTTACACTGTGCTGAAATGTTACGTTGTATATTACACTGTGCTGAAATGTTACGTTGTATATTACACTGTGCTGAAATGTTACGTTGTGTGTTACACTGTGCTGAAATGTTACGTTGTGTGTTACACTGTGCTGAGATGTTACGTTGTGTGTTACACTGTGCTGAAATGTTACGTTGTGTGTTACACTGTGCTGAAATGTTACGTTGTGTGTTACACTGTGCTGAAATGTTATGTTGTGTGTTACACTGTGCTGAAATGTTACGTTGTGTGTTACACTGTGCTGAAATGTAATATTATGTGTTACACTGTGCTAAAATGTTATGTTGTGTGTTACACTGTGCTGAAATGTTACGTTGTGTGTTGCACTGTGATGAAATGTTACGTTGTGTGTTACACTGTGCTGAAATGTTACGTTGTTTGTTACACTGTGCTGAAATGTTATGTTGTGTGTTACACTGCTGAAATGTTACGTTGTGTGTTACACTGTGCTGAAATGTTACGTTGTGTGTTACACTGTGCTGAAATGTTACGTTGTGTGTTACACTGTGATGGAGTCTTGTGTTGGATATTACACTGTGCTGAAATGTTACGTTGTGTGTTACACTGTGCTGAAATGTTACGTTGTGTGTTACACTGTGATGGAGTCTTGTGTTGTATATTACACTGTGCTGAAATGTTACGTTGTGTGTTACACTGTGCTGAAATGTTACGTTGTGTGATACACTGTGCTGAAATGTTACGTTGTGTGTTACACTGTGCTGAAATGTTACGTTGTGTGTTACACTGTGCTGAAATGTTACGTTGTGTGTTACACTGTGCTGAAATGTTACGTTGTGTGTTACTGTGCTGAAATGTTACGTTGTGTGTTACACTGTGCTGAAATGTTACGTTGTGTGATACACTGTGCTGAAATGTTACGTTGTGTGTTACACTGTGCTGAAATGTTACGTTGTGTGTTACACTGTGCTGAAATGTTACGTTGTGTGTTACACTGTGCTGAAATGTTACGTTGTGTGTTACTGTGCTGAAATGTTACGTTGTGTGTTACACTGTGCTGAAATGTTAAGTTGTGTATTACACTGTGCTGAAATGTTACGTTGTGTGTTACACTGTGCTGAAATGTTATGTTGTGTGTTACACTGTGCTGAAATGTTACGTTGTGTGTTACACTGTGCCTAAATGTTACGTTGTGTGTTACACTGTGCTGAAATGTTATGTTGTATATTACACTGTGCTGAAATGTTACGTTGTGTGTTACACTGTGCTGAAATGTTACGTTGTGTGTTACACTGTGCTGAAATGTTATGTTGTATTTTACACTGTGCTGAAATGTTACGTTGTATATTACACTGTGCTGAAATGTTACGTTGTATATTACACTGTGCTGAAATGTTACGTTGTATATTACACTGTGCTGAAATGTTATGTTGTGTGTTACACTGTGCTGAAATGTTATGTTGTATATTACACTGTGCTGAAATGTTACGTTGTATATTACACTGTGCTGAAATGTTACATTGTGTGTTACACTGTGCTGAAATGTTACGTTGTATATTACACTGTGCTGAAATGTTACGTTGTATATTACACTGTTCTGAAATGTTACGTTGTGTGTTACACTGTGCTGAAATGTTACGTTGCATATTACACTGTTCTGAAATGTTACGTTGTGTGTTACACTGTGCTGAAATGTTACGTTGTGTGTTACACTGTGATGGAGTCTTGTGTTGTATATTACACTGTGTTGAAATGTTATGTTGTATATTACACTGTGCTGAAATGCTAGGTTGTGTGTTACACTATGCTGAAATGTTACGTTGTGTGTTACACTGTGCTGAAATGTTACGTTGTGTGTTACACTGTGCTGAAATGTTACGTTGTATATTACACTGTTCTGAAATGTTATTGTGTGTTACACTGTGCTGAAATGTTACGTTGTGTGTTACACTGTGCTGAAATGTTACGTTGTGTGTTACACTGTGCTGAAATGTTACGTTGTGTGTTACACTGTGCCGAAATGTTATGTTGTATATTACACTGTTCTGAAATGTTACGTTGTGTGTTACACTGTGCTGAAATGTTACGTTGTGTGTTACACTGTGCTGAAATGTTACGTTGTATATAACGCTGTGCTGAAATGTTACGTTGTGTGTTACACTGTGCTGAAATGTTACGTTGTGTGTTACACTGTGCTGAAATGTTACGTTGTGTGTTACACTGTGCTGAAATGTTACGTTGTGTGTTACACTGTGCTGAAATGTAATATTGTGTGTTACACTATGCTGAAATGTAATATTGTGTGTTACACTGTGCTGAAATGTTACGTTGTATAGTACACTGTGCTGAAATGTTACGTTGTGTTTTACACTGTGCTGAAATGTTACGTTGTGTGTTACACTGTGCTGAAATGTTACGTTGTGTGTTACACTGTGCTGAAATGTTACGTTGTGTGTTACACTGTGCCGAAATGTTATGTTGTATATTACACTGTTCTGAAATGTTACGTTGTGTGTTACACTGTGCTGAAATGTTACGTTGTGTGTTACACTGTGCTGAAATGTTACGTTGTGTGTTACACTGTGCTGAAATGTTACGTTGTGTGTTACACTGTGCTGAAATGTAATATTGTGTGTTACACTATGCTGAAATGTAATATTGTGTGTTACACTGTGCTGAAATGTTACGTTGTATATTACACTGTTCTGAAATGTTATTGTGTGTTACACTGTGCTGAAATGTTACGTTGTGTGTTACACTGTGCTGAAATGTTACGTTGTGTGTTACACTGTGCTGAAATGTTACGTTGTGTGTTACACTGTGCTGAAATGTAATATTGTGTGTTACACTATGCTGAAATGTAATATTGTGTGTTACACTGTGCTGAAATGTTACGTTGTATAGTACACTGTGCTGAAATGTTACGTTGTGTTTTACACTGTGCTGAAATGTTACGTTGTGTGTTACACTGTGCTGAAATGTTACGTTGTGTGTTACACTGTGCTGAAATGTTACGTTGTGTGTTACACTGTGCCGAAATGTTATGTTGTATATTACACTGTTCTGAAATGTTACGTTGTGTGTTACACTGTGCTGAAATGTTACGTTGTGTGTTACACTGTGCTGAAATGTTACGTTGTGTGTTACACTGTGCTGAAATGTTACGTTGTGTGTTACACTGTGCTGAAATGTAATATTGTGTGTTACACTATGCTGAAATGTAATATTGTGTGTTACACTGTGCTGAAATGTTACGTTGTATATTACACTGTTCTGAAATGTTATTGTGTGTTACACTGTGCTGAAATGTTACGTTGTGTGTTACACTGTGCTGAAATGTTACGTTGTGTGTTACACTGTGCTGAAATGTTACGTTGTGTGTTACACTGTGCCGAAATGTTATGTTGTATATTACACTGTTCTGAAATGTTACGTTGTGTGTTACACTGTGCTGAAATGTTACGTTGTGTGTTACACTGTGCTGAAATGTTACGTTGTATATAACACTGTGCTGAAATGTTACGTTGTGTGTTACACTGTGCTGAAATGTTACGTTGTGTGTTACACTGTGCTGAAATGTTACGTTGTGTGTTACACTGTGCTGAAATGTTACGTTGTGTGTTACACTGTGCTGAAATGTAATATTGTGTGTTACACTATGCTGAAATGTAATATTGTGTGTTACACTGTGCTGAAATGTTACGTTGTATAGTACACTGTGCTGAAATGTTACGTTGTGTTTTACACTGTGCTGAAATGTTACGTTGTGTGTTACACTGTGCTGAAATGTTACGTTGTGTGTTACACTGTGATGGAGTCTTGTGTTGTATATTACACTGTGCTGAAATGTTACGTTGTGTGTTACACTGTGCTGAAATGTTACGTTGTGTGTTACACTGTGATGGAGTCTTGTGTTGTATATTACACTGTGCTGAAATGTTACGTTGTGTGTTACACTGTGCTGAAATGTTACGTTGTGTGATACACTGTGCTGAAATGTTACGTTGTGTGTTACTGTGCTGAAATGTTACGTTGTGTGTTACACTGTGCTGAAATGTTATGTTGTATTTTACACTGTGCTGAAATGTTACGTTGTATATTACACTGTGCTGAAATGTTATGTTGTATATTACACTGTGCTGAAATGTTACGTTGTGTGTTACACTGTGCCTAAATGTTACGTTGTGTGTTACACTGTGCCTAAATGTTACGTTGTGTGTTACACTGTGCTGAAATGTTACGTTGTGTGTTACCCTGTGCTGAAATGTTACGTTGTGTGTTACACTGTGCTGAAATGTTACGTTGTGTGTTACACTGTGCTGAAATGTTACGTTGTGTGTTACACTGTGCTGAAATGTTATGTTGTATTTGACACTGTGCTGAAATGTTACGTTGTGTGTTACACTGTGCTGAAATGTTACGTTGTGTGTTACACTGTGCTGAAATGTTACGTTGTGTGTTACACTGTGCTGAAATGTTACGTTGTGTGTTACACTGTGCTGAAATGTTATGTTGTATATTACCCTGTGCTGAAATGTTACATTGTGTGTTACACTGTGCTGAAATGTTACGTTGTATATTACACTGTGCTGAAATGTTACGTTGTATATTACACTGTGCTGAAATGTTACGTTGTATATTACACTGTGCTGAAATGTTACGTTGTGTGTTACACTGTGCTGAAATGTTATGTTGTATATTACACTGTGCTGAAATGTTACATTGTGTGTTACACTGTGCTGAAATGTTACGTTGTATATTACACTGTGCTGAAATGTTACGTTGTATATTACACTGTTCTGAAATGTTACGTTGTGTGTTACACTGTGCTGAAATGTTACGTTGTGTGTTACACCGTTATAGTCTTGCGTTGTATATTACACTGTGCTGAAATGTTATGTTGCATATTACACTGTGCTGAAATGTTATGTTGTATATAACACTGTGCTGAAATGTTACGTTGTGTGTTGCACTGTGCTGAAATGTTATGTTGTATATTACACTGTGCTGAAATGTTATGTTGTATATAACACTGTGCTGAAATGTTACGTTGTGTGTTGCACTGTGCTGAAATGTTACGTTGTGTGTTACACTGTGCTGAAATGTTACGTTGTATATTACACTGTGCTGAAATGTTACATTGTGTGTTACACTGTGCTGAAATGTTACGTTGTGTGTTACATTGTGCCGAAATGTTATGTTGTATATTACACTGTGCTGAAATGCTAGGTTGTGTGTTACACTATGCTGAAATGTTACGTTGTGTGTTACACTGTGCTGAAATGTTACGTTGTGTGTTACACTGTGCTGAAATGTTACGTTGTGTGTTACACTGTGCCGAAATGTTACGTTGTGTGTTACACTGTGCTGAAATGTTACGTTGTATATTACACTGTGCTGAAATGTTACGTTGTGTGTTACACTGTGCCGAAATGTTACGTTGTGTGTTACACTGTGCTGAAATGTTACGTTGTATATTACACTGTTCTGAAATGTTACGTTGTGTGTTACACTGTGCTGAAATGTTACGTTGTGTGTTACACTGTGCTGAAATGTTACGTTGTGTGTTACACTGTGCTGAAATGTTACGTTGTGTTACACTGTGCTGAAATGTTACGTTGTGTGTTACACTGTGATGGAGTCTTGTGTTGTATATTACACTGTGCTGAAATGATATGTTGTATATTACACTGTGCTGAAATGCTAGGTTGTGTGTTACACTATGCTGAAATGTTACGTTGTGTGTTACACTGTGCTGAAATGTTACGTTGTGTGTTACACTGTGCTGAAATGTTACGTTGTATATTACACTGTTCTGAAATGTTATTGTGTGTTACACTGTGCTGAAATGTTACGTTGTGTGTTATACTGTGCTGAAATGTTACGTTGTGTGTTACACTGTGCTGAAATGTTACGTTGTGTGTTACACTGTGCTGAAATGTTACGTTGTGTTACACTGTGCTGAAATGTTACGTTGTGTGTTACACTGTGCTGAAATGTTACGTTGTATATTACACTGTGCTGAAATGTTATGTTGTATATTACACTGTGCTGAAATGCTAGGTTGTGTGTTACACTATGCTGAAATGTTACGTTGTGTGTTACACTGTTCTGAAATGTTACGTTGTGTGTTACACTGTGCTGAAATGTTACGTTGTGTGTTACACTGTGCTGAAATGTTACGTTGTATATTACACTGTGCTGAAATGTTACGTTGTGTGTTACACTGTGCTGAAATGTTACGTTATGTGTTACACTGTGCTGAAATGTTACGTTGTATATTACACTGTGCTGAAATGTTACGTTGTGTGTTACACTGTGCTGAAATGTTACGTTGTGTTTTACACTGTGATGGAGTTTTGTGTTGTATATTGCACTGTGCTGAAATGTTACGTTGTATATTACACTGTGCTGAAATGTTACATTGTGTGTTGCACTGTGCTGAAATGTTACGTTGTGTGTTACACTGTGATGAAGTCTTGTGTTGTATATTACACTGTGCTGAAA
Organism: Bombina bombina; assembly: GCF_027579735.1. NCBI lineage: Eukaryota > Metazoa > Chordata > Amphibia > Anura > Bombinatoridae > Bombina > Bombina bombina. The sequence goes on from NC_069510.1 coordinate 73,534,203, forward strand.
TGTTATGTTGTATATTACACTGTTCTGAAATGTTACGTTTTGTGTTACACTGTGCTGAAATGTTACGTTGTGTGTTACACTGTGATGAAGTCTTGTGTTGTATATTACACTGTGCTGAAAAGTTGTGTTGTATATTACTCTGTTCTGAAATGTTACGTTGTGTTTTACACTGTGATGGAGTTTTGTGTTGTATATTACACTGTGCTGAAATGTTACGTTGTATATTACACTGTGCTGAAATGTTACATTGTGTGTTGCACTGTGCTGAAATGTTACGTTGTGTGTTACACTGTGATGAAGTCTTGTGTTGTATATTACACTGTGCTGAAATGTTATGTTGTATATTACACTGTTCTGAAATGTTACGTTGTGTGTTACACTGTGCTGAAATGTTACGTTGTGTGTTACACTGTGATGAAGTCTTGTGTTGTATATTACACTGTGCTGAAAAGTTATATTGTATATTACACTGTTCTGAAATGTTACGTTGTGTGTTACACTGTGATGAAGTCTTGTGTTGTATATTACACTGTACTGAAATGTTATGTTGTATATTACACTGTTCTGAAATGTTACGTTGTGTGTTGCACTGTGCTGAAGTCTTGTGTTGTATATTACACTGTGCTGAAATGTTATGTTGTATATTACACCCAGACCAGGGATCCTCTGCCCGCAGCTCCTCTGTACTTACCTCAGCAATGACAAAACCGGCTTCCTCCAATCATGGCGTGCACCCCAGAGCCTCCAGCTCGTGAGGCCATGCCGTGATTGGAGGAAGACGGTTTCGTCAGTGAGGTGCTAAGTATAGCATGAGAAGCAGACAGGGGATCGCTGTTCTGGTTTTGCTAAAGAAAAGGTAAGTATTTAAGAAAAACGCTGTAGTTTAAAGTTTAATGAATGAAAGTGCCCCTGTTATAATAGTGTTTTTTAAAACCGGGCACTCATTTATTCAACTTTACATTCACTTTATACGGAAACTAAACCCAATTTTTTTTTATTTCATGATTCAGATAGAGTATGCAATTTTAAGCAATTTTCTAATTTACTCCTATTATCAATTTTCTTCGTTCTCTTGCTATCTTTATTTAAAAAGCAGGAATGTAAAGCTTAGGAGCCGGCCCATTTTTGGTCCAGAACCTGGGTTACGCTTGCTTATTGGTTGGCTGAATGTAGTCACCAATAAGCAAGCGCTATCCAGGGTGATGAACCTTAAATGGGCTGGCTTCTAAGCTTTACATTGCTGCTTTAAAAATAAAGATAGCAATAGAACGAAGAAAAAATGATAATAGGAGTAAATTAGAAAATTGCTTAAAATTGCATGCTCTATCTGACTCATGAAAGAAAAAAAATGGGTTTAGTACCCCTTTAAGTTATGTGTTACACTGTAATGAAATGTTGTGTTGTGTGTTACACTCAGTGCCGGTGCTAATATAGAGGCAGACCAGGCAACCGGTTCAGTGCGCCCCTACATGGGGGGGGCACAAATTTAGTGCATTACATAATATTTTAATGTGTATATTTATTATTCGCTGCCTAACTTGGGCTACATGTTAGGGGCTATATGTAGTGGTATAATGGCTAGAATGTGAGGAAACTCCCCTGAAACATAAGGAGGCAGAGAGTGTAGGTCAGCTAGAAAAGCTGGATACATCTGGCTGAAAACTTTCTGCAAAACTTTAGCAGTCTTTATAAAAGTTAGTGGACAGCTGGTGACAGCAGTGGGACTCACTTCCACCCACAGCCTGATGGGTATTATTGGAGCTGATAGACACTGACAATCTCCTGCACAATTATATATGTTACCTGTGTATAGGTGCTCTGCATTAATTATACCATGCAGCATGTTTATTTGTGTGTAGATGCCTTGCATTGTCATATACTATACAGTGACACTTGTCCAAAATAAGTGTGAGTTGTACCCTGGCCAAAACTTGCCAGTACTCCACTACAAGTTAATTTAAACTCTTGTAGGGCTTGAAAAGGTATTCTTATGGGAAAATGTATCAAGATGCTTTTGCAGCTTCTGAGAACTTACAGCTCAGGCGTGCAAGAGGGAGTCTGCAACCACAAATTTAGCAAGCAGTTTCTGCTTCTTATCCTAGGTGGCACAGTGGCGGAAATAAATCACCTGCTTGTTTGGAGTGATTGACAGGCCCTGCTTTCATGCAATTGGTTGCCTAAGAGCAGGGGGCGTGATTGAACAACAGAGCTCTTCTGCAGTCTTAAATTTTTTCAAGTGGCGACTGCAGGTGGACAGGTTCTATGCTGTGTATCAGCAGCATACATACATATGCTCTGAGGGCCAGTACACCAGTATTCAAACACCATACCTGCTCAAAATCCTGTGGGTGGTGTATATTGTGTCAGTAAAGACTTAACTTGTGTCATACAAGACACTGCTCACTCTCTGAGAATGTATGTTGCTTGAATATTAATGCACGGCCCCTATAGCATATATGCGTATGCCATTGAAAAACAGGAATAACTTTTTTTAAGTTTTATAAATAATTTATTTTCATAAAGTACAAGACACTAATAAGAAAATACACTTTTTCAATAACAAAAAAACAAATGGACACACTTCTACACACATCTTAAAAAGCCACAAATATCTGGACAAGAACAGAATTACCAATCCTCGAAGGGCAGCAACCATATTTCTTCTAAATAACCCTCAGATTGACCAGTGCCTAATAGGCCAAATAAACAACTCTATCTACAGTTCTATGAGATTACAAATACATGAGAGTTGCCACACAAAACATACATAACAAAACACAAAAAATAAAAAAAATAAAAGCCAAATACAATTTTGACTTAGTCTTAATAATCACCCTTTTTCATGATCTAAGACTGGATTGATTTGATTTATTTTAAGCTGGAAATCATTCCCCATATAAGAAATGAAATCCCCCCCCAGGTTTTGCTATACTCTTTGATCCCATTAAATGTATAATATTTAGTATCACGAGCCTCCAGAATAGCCTGTTTAGCTAAACAATTTTTAATTGCACCAATCGTGGGAGTATCCTTACTTATCCACTCATAGAAAATGAGTGCTCTGGTTATAAGAATTGCCCATTGGATACATTTATACTTTGGACCCCAGTCTACTGCTTTATTTATAAACAAGGTATTTTCTATTGTTATCCTAATAGTTATCCCCAGAATGGACAAGGTTAAATATATTCGATTTTGCCCCCAAGCTGACATAATTTTGGACAGAAATATATATCAAATGGAGAATATTAGGGTCTTCCACCATGCATTTTTTACAGACATTTTCCTTTTGAATTTTCCATTTAATTGCTCTCCTAGGGGTAATATAATCTAAGTGGATCAACCTAAAATGTGATCCTCTAAGTTTGGCTGATCTAGTCACTGACTTAAAGGGACAGTCTACACCAGAATTTATATTGTTTAAAAAGTTAGATAATCCCTTTATTACCCATTCCCTATTTTTGCATAACCACTACAGTTATATTAATACACTTTTTACCTCTGTGATTACTTTTTATCTAAGCCTCTGCAAACTGCCCCCTTATTTCAGTTCTTTTGACAGACATGCAATTTAGCCAACCAGAGCTGGCTCACCTGAACTTCACGTGTGTGAGCACAGTGTTATCTATATGACACACATGAACTAACACCCTCTAGTGGTGAAAAACTGTCAAATACCAAGAGAACAATGCAAAATTAGTGATAAAAGTAAATTGGAAAATTGTTTAAAATTACATGCCTTATCTGAATCATGAAAGTTTATTTTGGACTAGACTGTCCCTTTAATAATTTTGAAGCTTTTTTGGATCTTAGAATCCTCACTAAATTGATTGTCTAGCTTCCCCCATTTGAGATTATATTCCTTGGTTGACGCTTCCACTGCAGGGATTTGCAAGACACTATATATATATATATATATATATATATATATATATATATATATATATATATATATATATATATATATATATATAAAAGTAAGCCTTTTTTCAATTTAGGACCATCCATATAGGATGTTTTGAGCCTATATTTGGATCGGATTTTAAAATCTAAAGTAAATAGTCTTTTGCTTGCATAATATAAAATTTGTCTTTTAATGGGAGATTGTGTATTCTTTGAAAGTCTTTAAAATTATATGTTTTATTAGTAAGCGGATCCAGCAAGTGGTTGATGGATAACATTTTCTTACTTGCCCAGAGTTGAAATACTTTATATTGTGTTCCCGGTAAAAATCTAGGATTGCCCAGGAGAGGGAGCTGTTTTTAAACCAAAAAAACTTCCTCCCATAGACTTCATCATAGTTCTCCAGGCTATAAGTATATCCTTTAACAAAGGATGGGAATAGATCTCTATTCCTAATTCTCTATTTGTTGCGTGCAAAATAAAAGGCAACGAGTAAGGTGCACAGATTATATCATCAATACTACAGTTAGTGAAGTTATCAGTTTGGGCTATCTAATCTAACGGATATCTTAACAAGGTAGCAAGATTATACAATTTTATATTGGGTAGCACCAATCCCCCTTTAACCAGGCGGAGATATTATTTATCCAGCCTAATCCTGGGTTTCTTTCCATGCCAAAGAAAATACCTCAACGCTTTCATAAATTTCCTAAGATCTTGTAATTTAATTGCCAATGGCAGCATCCTAAGAGGATACAGAATTCTTGGTAAAATAAGCATTTTAAAAGCTGCCACCCTACCGGACAAGGACAGTGGCAAATTAACCCAAGATTCCAGTCTCTTTGCATTATTTCGAAGGGAAGAGGAAATATTTAGGCTATACGAACTAGATGGATCTACTGACAGGTAGATTGCCAGATATTTTAACATTTTAGTTTTCATAAAGGGGTATGAATGTTCCGAAGATTTTTTTAGCCAAAGTATCTTAGACTTGGAATAGTTTATTTTATATTATGAGAGGAATAACTTTTACTAGAATTATTTCTGCTAATGGAAGTATATTGCAAAAATTCTTCTATTTAAAATTGAGATGCATTTATGCACAATTCAATTTTGACCTTTCTATTCCTTTAATAAGCAGTGATGACAGGGTATATATATTTCTTTTGTACAGGTGATGAGAGTCCACAATCCATTGCTCCTTGGAATTACTCTTCCTTACTACTAGGAGGAGGCAAAGATTCTCAAACCCCAAAAACTATATAAAACTCCTCACAGGTTCCTCTGTCTTTACTTTGCCTCACCTGGAGGTGGTTGAAGAATGAAGTTGGGCATTTGATTCTTCAGAGAGAGGGGTTCTCAGTCTATATTGAGGCCCTGCTTGTCAGAGGGATGTATATAGGGTATGGTTTATGGCTCTTTTTTCACCACTTAGGAAATCTGTCACAGACCGTCCATAATTGGTCAGGGACAGGGACTCGTCTTTTGCCTCCTTCTATTGATCTACAGTATACTCCTATTCCATAACCTCTGCTGTCCTGTGCTGTGCTCTACTGGCTGTTTGCTGTTAGATGAGTGTCTATTGCTCAGTATCTTTATTTTTTATTTTAGACGCACTATAGCTTTAATATGGGCATTTATAGTTTGTGTATATATATATATATATATATATATTAAAATATATAGTACTGAAACAGAATCTATATATTATTCACCCTTGTTTGTTTTTTTGTGTGTCGGGTTTTTTGGCATGCTTACATTTCGTGCATCGTTCTTCAGGTTTACGTGCGTCGGTTTTAGCGCATGCCAGTTTAACGCCCGTTGGGATAGTGCTCGTTGTAATTTTCACACCTCAAATAGTTTCCGCTCGTCGGGTAAGTGCACGTATGTCCTTGGTCTTGCTCATTCTTCATTACTGCTGTACGTTATCTAGACTTCGGATGTGAAGTTCATATGTCTCTTGGTTTGTTTTGCCTTAAATTTATACGTTTTTAAACTACTTTAGAAGGGAGTAATTTTTTTTTTCCATTCCTCAAAAAGCTTTATTTCTAAGGGGTTAATATTGTTTATTACTTTGCTTTGTCAATGCTATAATGGAGCTGTTTTATTCTGTCCCTAAATTTACCTTAGAAGCCGAGTCTTTTGAACACCTTCCTACCAATATTAAGGGCTAGATTACAAGTGAGGCGCAAAACGGTTTTGCACAAGCGATATCGTGTTTTCTCAAGCCTTTTTAATTCCGCTGATATTGCAAGTTAAGCAAAATCGTGATTGTGCTAGCGCAATCGTCATTTATTCTTCGTTCCTTACCGCAATCTCAGAGCTTTGGTTAACTATTTTCCGAAAACAAAAAAGTTGCACAAATCACTTCAAAAATACAATACAAATTACTCTTACACTAATATTAATACTGTCTAATAAAAATTGTTTTATAGAAAATATTGCACACAAAAGTTATACGGTATCAAAGATATGAGATCTTTAACATTGAGATACATACAGATACATTGCAAAAGATGTATTTGTATGTGTGTAAATATATATATATGTGTGTGTGTGTTTACATATATATTAATGTATTTATATATGTATATATGTATATATACACATAAACACATAAATATATATGTACACACAAATAGACATATTCATAAGTGCATTAGAGCCTTTTGTCATTAAGTAGATGAAAACATAAAACATATATATGCAATATTCATATTTAATAAAGATTTTTAACTATGTATTCACTGTAAATATTTCACATTTGCTAATGCGAATATGCTATGTTGTTTGTGCGATGGGTGTTATTTTTAATTATTTTTTTTTACGCCCACCGTCTACGCATCACACACTTTCAACTGTTTGCTTTTGCCGGCTGAAGCCTTTTGAGCAGCTGTTTGTCTGTTGGTGACGCTTTTACATTTATTTTATCCGTTGACTTATGGGTTCCTATGGGACTCTGTGACTTCATTTCACGTTTGATACGTGCCGTAGCAGGTACATAACCGGGACCACTAGAAGACTCTCTGTGGGACATCACCCTGGGACACTACGGAGAACAGTGAGACCATAGTATATACCCATATGTGTGTTTTTATCATATCTTATATTTGTTTGAGGTCTCAATGTGTGACTCTGCATTTGTTGGTAATTAATAAATATCTTTTGTGAATCCATAACATACTATGCTTAGAGGAGTTTTGCGCCCCCGTATCTCCTCCTTGTATTTTTTTCTGTACATTGACTTCTACGGGGAACGTGAAAATGTGATTGTATTTGTGCGATCTCGGGTGTTATTTTTTTTTTCTACTTTTTTTTCTCTAGTGATTTCTATGGTGGAATACATGCACGCACACGTGAAACCTTAAGTTAGGATTTTTGTGCTTGCGCAAAATATGTTTTTTTTTAACTTGTAATACGAACGCAACCCAAATAGCACAAAAAGCTTAAAGGGATAGTAAACCCCCACAAACTTTTTATGATTCAGATAGAACATACAATTTTAAAAAACTTTCCAATTTAATTCTGTTATCAAATTTTCTTCATTCTCTTGTTATCTATTGCTGAAGGCCGGGACAGCATTGCACTACTGACAGGAAGCGGAAAATATCTATTTAGCTTATCACAAGAGACAAACAGGCACCAATTAGCAGCAGTTCCCACTAGTGTATGATATGTGTGTATTCATTTCTTTCTAATGACACAGTGAGTCCGCGGATCATCATAATTACTATTGGGAATATCACTCCTGGCCTGCAGGAGGAGGCAAAGAGCACCACAGCAAAGCTGTTAAATACCACTCCCCTTACCCACAACCCCCAGTCATTCTCTTTGCTTGTAGTGCAAGGAGGTGGTAAAGTTAGGTGTTTTATTCTTCTATCAAGAGTTTATTTTTAAGCAAAGCAGGTTTTCTTTGGTTGCTTTTGGGGTGTAGCTGTAGTTCCATGTCAGTCTCTTCAGTAGTGCAAATGGTGGCTTTTGAGAATTTGGGAACTTGGGGGGTATAATCCCCTCTGCGCCTCCCATATAAGTTTATGCTGCCCCTGTTTGCTTGTAAAGTCTGAGTAGGATTACTCAGTCTTTTTTGTTTTCTTCCACAGGTCCATGTTAGGAGGTTTTTCCCTTTCATACTTTGTGAGCTGCCCTGCTGCTGGTTGGATTATTTTTTAGGTAAGTGCTGTTTTTTCTTTTTTTTAAAAGGAATTTTGGCACTTGGAGGGTTAATATTCCTGAGGGTTCAGGATTTATTTTCCTGGCAGTACTGTGGGGTAATTTTCCTGACTGTAATTTTCCTGACTGTGTTCAGGTTTTTTATTTTCTGTATAAGCGTAATTTGCGGCACTTGTAACATATGCCTAGATGCTAATGTGGATCCTCCTATCCCTTTCTGTTCCTCATGTATAGAGAGGACTATGCAGTATAGGGATAGACTTTTTGATACAGAGCCTTCATTTTCTAGGGAGACTGTTGTTCTGAAGCCTCCTGTTCCAGCTGTAACCCATCTTTCTCCTCATTCATCCCAATCTCACTCCTCTTCACATGCAGTGCCCTGCGTTTCATCTCAGGCTAGTTTTTCTTTGCAGCATTTGTCTACTCACATATCCTCTGCTATATCTGAGGCATTGTCTGCTTTTCCTGTGTTACAGGGTAAACGCAGAAGGATTTCTGACTCTGTTGTAGCTTTATCTAATGTTCCTTCTCATAGGACTGAGGAAACAGATATTTCAGTAGTGTCTGAGGGCGAAATTTCAGACTCTGATAGTGTGTCTCCTTTGACTGATTCTGAGGTGGTTTCTTTCAGATTTAAGTTGGAGCACCTCCGTTTGTTACTCATGGAGGTTTTGGCTACTTTGGATGACTCTGACTCGACGGTCATAGTGACTCCCAAGAAGGCTAGTAAGCTTAATAAGTTTTTTGATGTGCCCTCCGTTGTGGAAGTTTTTCCTGTTCCGGATAGGGTTTCAGAGATTATTTCTCAGGAATGGGAGAAGCCTGGTGTGACGGATACCCCAACTTCCCCGACTGGGTAGCTTTGCCAAATGGGTCCTGCTTTCTCCCTGCCGACTGCAGCTATGTAGCTGGCAAGTGACCACAGCAATAACTACACATACTAGCATTCAGGTGAAACAGGAACTCTCTTTATTGTAAAACATACACTCCTTTTATACACACAGCTCATCTTAATAAGACCCTGGACAATCCCACAATTTTCCAGCCATTCCCACCCTTCCAGACAGATCAGCACCTCCATAGCAGCCACAGTCCTACAGAATCCCAGTACCTAGGGGTGGCGGTTTCGGGGTGCAGCAGCACTTCCATTGTGCGATTTTAAAGCTATTGGTCCCCAGATGCAACAGTCCAAAAATCAGCTTGATTCGTTACTAGGGACCGGAGTTACAGTCCGTTGAAGTTATGCCAAAACCCCCGGTTCCCAAAGGAGCTCCCCTCCAATAATTGCCCCAGCTCTTGTCCTCCCTAGGGGCTACCAATCCCCATAAATGCAGAGCTCTGGGGCAAAGGGCTGCTGGAGCGACCAGGGGTAAAGTTAGCGGGTGTCCTGCTATCCTGTGGCCGACCGGGAGTTCCAGGAGCCCGGCCAGCCTGAGAGGGGTTAGGCGGGTGTCCGTTGTGAGGCAGCCAACCAGGGGTTCCTGGAGCCGGCCAGCCTAGGAGGGTTTTCACGGTCATAGACCAGCTCTTCTCTTAACAAGTTTAGAACACAAAAACAAGCCAACAAAAAGCAAACAAAAAGCTTCCAGAGATTGTGGTTGCTCTGAGGAGCCCACAACCACTGAAAACCAACAGGGGAGAGGTTTTAGGGGGATATGGGTTTAACCCTTGCAGCCCGGTATCCGTGACAGCTTCTTTACAGGTCATCAAGTTGGGAGCAAAGATTTCTGGTTTTGCTGTTTTGGCTCGCAGGGCTTTATGGTTAAAGTCCTGGTCTGCTGATGTATCATCTAAGTCTAAGCTTTTATCTAGACTTTGTTTGGGCCTGGTTTGGCTGAAATTATTTCTGATATTACTGGTGGGAAAGGACATTCTGTTCCTCAGGATAAGAGAAATAAGCAGAAAGGTCGTCAGAGTAATTTTCGTTCCTTTCGTAACTTCGCTGGTAAGTCTTCCTCTTCCTCCTCCAAACAGGATCAATCCAGGCCTTCTTGGAGACATAATCAGTCCTGGAGCAAGGGGAAGCAATCTAAGAAGCCTGCCGCTGACTCAAAGTCAGCAAGAAGGGTCTGCCCCCAATCCGGGAATGGATTGCGTGGGGGGCAGGCTGTCTTTGTTCGCTCAAGCCTGGGCAAGGGATGTTCCAGATCCTTGGGTAGTAGCTATTGTATCCCAGGGATACAAGCTGGAGTTCAAGACTTTTCCTCCCAGGGGCAGGTTTCATTACTCAAGGTTATCGGTAAATCAGTTAAAAAAAGAGGCATTCTTAAGTTGTGTCCAGGATCTCTCCGATATGGGAGTGATCGTTCCTGTTCCAGTACAGGAGCAGGGACTAGGGTTTTATTCCAATCTGTTTATCGTTCCCAAAAAGGAGGGATCTTTCAGACCCTTTTTAGATCTCAAATTGATAAACAAATTTCTCAAGGTCCCATCATTCAAGATGGAGTCTATTCGGTCAATTCTACCTCTGGTTCAGGAGGGTCAGTTCATGACTACAGTAGATCTGAAGGATGCATATCTACATATTCCTATTCACAAGGATCATCACACGTTTCTGAGATTTGCTTTTCTAGACCAGCATTTTCAGTTTGTGGCTCTTCCTTTCGGTATTGCAACTGCTCCCAAGGTGTTCTCAGATTGCAGGGGGTTGCAGTAGCTCCTTACCTGGACGACATTCTGTTTCAGGCGCCATCTTTTCAACTAGCAAACTCTCACACAGAGTTGTTGTTGTCTTTTCTGTGCTCCCACGTTTGGAAGGTGAATTTAGGAAAAAGTTTCTTGATTCCGGCCACAAGGGTGGTATTCTTGGGAACCATTATAGATTCTTTGGGGAAATGAAGATTTTTTTGACAGAAGCAAGGAAGTAAAAAATGTTCAATTCATGTCTGGCTCTTCAGTCATCTCCTCGGCTGTCGGGGGCCCAGTGTATGGAGGTTATTGGTCTAATGGTCTCAGTCATGGACATCATTCCATTTGCTCGGTTCCATCTCAGACCTCTGCAGTTATGCATGCTAAGTCAGTGGAACAGGGATTATACGGATCTGTCCCCACAGATTGCTCTGGATCAGGCTGCAAGAGATTCTCTTCTGTGGTGGTTTTCTCAGGATTGTCTCTCCCAGGGAACCTGTTTTTGCAGGCCTACCTGGGTGATTGTGACCACGGATGCCAGTCTGCTGGGTTGGGGAGCTATCTGGGGTTCTCTGAAGGCTCAGGGTCTGTGGACCTGGGAGGAATCAATTCTTCCTAGAAATGTCTTAGGATTGAGAGCAATCTTCAATGCTCTTCTAGCCTGGCCTCAGTTGGCTTCAACCCAGTTTATCAGATTTCAGTCAGACAATATAGCGTCCATGGCTTACATCAATCATCAAGGGGGAACTCGGAGTTCCCTGGCGATGAGGGAGGTAGCCAGGATTATTCAGTGGGCGGAGGCTCACAATTGCTGTCTGTCTGAGATCCACATTTCAGGGGTGGACAATTGGGAAGCTGATTTTCTGAGCAGACAGTTTTTTCATCCGGGGGAGTGGGAACTTCATCCAGAGGTGTTTTCCAGCTTGATTCTCAGATGGGGTCAACCGGAATTGGATCTTATGGCATCTCGTCACAATGCCAAGCTTCCGAAGTACGGATCAAGGTCAAGGGATCCTCAAGCTGTTCTAATAGACGCTTTAGCAGTTCCTTGGAAGTTCAGTCTGGCATATGTGTTTCCTCCATTTCCCCTTCTTCCTCGGGTCATTGCTTGGATCAGACTGGAGAGGTCATCAGTGATTCTCATTGCGCCGGTTTGGCCTCGCAGGATCTGGTATACAGACCTGGTGGAGATGTCATCGTCTCCACCGTGGAGTCTTCCATTAAGGAAGGAACTTCTACTTCAGGGGCCCTTCCTTCATCCAAATCTCGTTTCTCTGAAGCTGACTGCTTGAAGATTGAACGCTTGATTCTTTCTAAGCGTGTTTTTTTCTGAGTCGGTCATTGAGACTATGATTCAGGCGCGTAAACCTGTGACTAGGAAGATTTATTACAAGATATGGCGTAAATATCTGTATTGGTGTGAATCTTAAGGCTACTATTGGAATAGAGTTAGGATTTTCTAGAATTTTGTCTCTTCTCCAGGAGGGTCTGGAGAAAGGTTTGTCTGCTAGTACCCTGAAGGGTCAAATTTCTGTGTTGTCTATTTTGTTGCACAAGCATCTGGCGGATGTGCCAGATCTTCAGTCTTTTTGTCAGGCTCTGATTAGAATCCGGCCTATAATTAAGTTTGTGACGCCTCCTTGGAGTCTTAATTTAGTTCTGAGAGTTCTTCAACAGGCTCCGTTTGAGCCTATGCATTCCTTGGATATCAAGTTATTAACCTGGAAGGTTTTATTTTTAGTTGCTATCTCTTCGGCTTGAAGAGTTTCGGAGCTTTCTGCGCTGCAGTGTGAGTCTCCTTTCCTTATTTGTCATTCTGATAAGGTAGTACTTTGTACTGCTCTTGGTTTTCTTCCCAAGGTTGTTTCTAATAAGAAATATTAGAGATATAGGAGCGCCAAAAGGCTAAAGTATTGCACAGGTCAACTGAAAAAAATATCCAACAACAGCCTAACATATATAAATAAATATATAATGTATCATCCAGGGGACAGATATACAAAAATATTATTTATTTTTTAAAAACTTATTAAAATGTAAAAAATACAATAGATACAATCAATATCAGTGGTGACAATGTTTGAAACCTGACCAGATAGATGAGGGGATCAAACAACTCAAAAGAAGCACTAGGAGGTAGACTGTAATAATTATATTCACCAGACCAGCTGTCATCATAATAAAGGGATCTCAAATATCCCTAAGGGACAATTTATGAGGATCAAAAAAACATGTTCAAGTAGTGATAAGTGGCAAGAACAATCTCAGATACTGAAGGAAAGATTCCTAGAGAGAGGTTACGATAGAACCCTCTGTCACAGTACTGTTCCTTTAAGATCTGAACTCTGGTTCTAGCCTCATTTTCGTTTTTTTATTTCCTTTATAAGCAATGAAGCCTATAGCTTCATTGTTTGGTATTAGCTGGTTGACTCCTGTCAATACTCAGCCTCACTTATCCCTTTTGCTAGACTTGTGACTTATTTCAGTCTGCCTACTGACTTATTTTCAGCTCAGCCTGTGATTCCTGAGTGACTCTGTATTTCGTGCTAAGTTTATCCTGCTGTAGTGCTGCACCGCAGCATCCTGGCAAACCTCCAGCAACTTACCCGACGGAACTTCCTCTGACGTCACGGGCGGCCGCTCCAACACTCTCTCAGCCTCCACGCTGACGCCGAGATCGTTCAGCCTGCTCTTACCGGACCTTGCAGCCAAACTTACTGTGAGTTCTCTCAGACTTCTTCCACTGCTTGTTACCGGAAGGTTGCGCATCTCCACTCTTCCCTTATCCACTGTGTTGGTGAGCTTGAATACCTTTGCATCATTATTTTCTACTTGTTATATTCTACGCAAATACCTTTTACAGTCTGCCTAAATAATATATATATATATGTTTCTGCCATACTCATTTAGTTCTTTCCATGAGAAGAGGGAAATTAAGGATAACATTAAGCATATGTTATTCCTTTCCTTAACTCAATATATAAAACTTCTTGTAACCATTACTATTGTAATTCAGTTAAACATTAGTAATGATTTAAAGATACATACACCATATTTTGGAAGACTATTTTTCTCAGGCATTTCATCAGCTAAATGTATTCGTTTAAACTACAAATTCAGTTTAATTATTTGGGTTGTTACACCCTCATAGATCGAACTATTAGTGAAATAAATGACATACAGAGAAGACACTCTTTTGGCCTACAAATTAAAAAAACCTGTGGATAATGAAGTCAGCCTGAAAGTACCATTTATCACTCAATATAGTGAAAAGAGAAGGACTGTTGAAAATATCATAAAACGACATTGTCATCTCCTGAAAGATGATCATATAATAGAACATTTGACTGAACAACCACAGTTCATTTACAAAAAAGCCAATAATTTAAGGTCTATTCTAGCTCCCAGCGTCCCCAACAATAATAAACCTACTAGCAGCCTGGGTGTAATGGGCAAGAAGCTAGAGGGCTTCTTTCCATGACATCAGTGTAAAGCATGTGAACATGGCAATAAGACAGGGACATTTAAGTCTAATATCTCCAATGAGGTATTTAAGGTCAAGCAGACAATTAGATGTACTGACAAATTTGTAGTCTATCTCATTGAATGTGGATGTGGTCTGCAGTATGTAGGACAGACCACAAGACACCTTGCTGAGCTGTACAGTCACAGATTGCCAGGTACAACAGAGAGTTGATAAAGATTGTATTAAGCGGTGGGCGAGTAGGGGGATCTGGACTCACATCCTTTTAGCCCTGCATGCCACCAGCACACTGTATGCTTATGTTATTTAAGGTTGGATTTATAGGTTAGCAATACTGCAAACCCAGATCAGCCCAGCAATAGCTTTTAGTAGTCGTGGAATCACTCAGGCAATAAAGTGTCTGGGTAGCCGAAGGGAGGCGGAGTCTGCCCCCAGGAATGTATTCCTTCCACGGAGCTTTGTTTTAGATTGGATTAGAAAGTGTCCCCAGGAGTGTCTCTTTTATTAATTGCTCCCTCCAGTTATGCTGTCCCCTCCAGTAAGCATGTAAAACCAGCAAGTGTTCAAATAAGAAAATAAAGTATGGCTGTAGAAACACTTTCTTGTGCTATTAACAGTCAGGGCGTGTCTTATATCAGTTACTGAGGCCGTATCATGCAGGTTTGATTCACCCCGTGTATGAGCTGTATTATTTGCGATTAAAATTATATGTAGTATAAGGGGGACAGTTGCCTTCTCTGCCTTTCACTTCCCAATTTACAATCCCACTTTGGAGATCTCAGCTTTTCTCTTCCCAACTTGCAGGTCTGATCTGGGGTTCTACTCGCAGCTGATTTCCCAGAGCTAACTATACTGTTAGAGTTGGTGTTGCGTAGCGCTTTGTGTTCCACACTACGATCAAGATGGCGGTTTCCCGCTCTTGACAAGACTCACCCTCCGACCTTCAGTCTTAGGTCTCTCTGCAGTCGCTGTGTCCTCAGCTGATATCGGGGCCGAGATCAGATCTCCCACGCCCGAATATATGTATAGTGATTCCTGTCTCTATCACAGCCGCGGCCGTTTCCTCCCCTCCTGTCTGCAGACTTATGCGGCGGGGGAATCAGATGACGGATTCCTGGCTGACTCAGATCCGGGCAGTCTCCTCTCACCTCTGCCAAGGATGTCAGTGACTTTTTGGGGCTGCAATTATCTGTAAAAGGTAGATTTACCGGTTTTTACAACCGGAGCTCTTTTCTCTGCTTCTACCCTCAGTGCCCGCCCACCGGAAGTCTCGGTTATTTAATTTTTTATTGACTTTTTTTAGGCTCTATTGAGGTTGTGGATTTAGTTTCTCAGTGAAAAAAAAAGATGTTTCTTAGATCTCTCCCTTTTCTGTTATTACTTGTGGGCTCCACAGCTTGTGTATTAGTTCCCAGGAGTAATGGATCGTGGACTCTCACCACCTGTATGAAAGAAAACATAATTTATGATTACTTGATAAATTAATTTCTTTCATGGGGGTGAGAGTCCACGAGGCCCACCCTGTTTTGATCTGGGTTGTTTTTTTCCCTTTTTTGTGCACATATTTTTTTCCCCCTGCTCTTATTCCTTTTTTCACACCTCATTTTGCTTGGCTATACTTTAGACCACTGTTTTTTAAACCTGTCCTCAGATCTCACTAACAGGCCACATTTTGTGGTATCTGAACTGGAGCACAGCTGAAATAATCAGCTGATTAGTAAACATGGTTATTTTACCTGCTCTCATCCAAGGTAATCCTCAAAATCTGGGCTGTTGGGATGGCCTGAGGACAGGTTTGAAAACCAGTGCTTTAGACTGAGGTATGTGTGAGGTGGGAGGGTTTTTATAGAGTTCTTGCGATTTGGGAATCTTTGCCTCCTCCTAGTGGTGAGGAAGAGTAATTCCTAGAAGTAAGGGATTATGGACTCTCACCACCATACCACCACAAAATAAATGTTTTTTTATCAGGTAAGCATAAATAAGGTTTTTCTTTTTTATGGGGGGGAGGGGGGCAAAATGTGTCCTTGTCTGTGTAGCCAAAAATCCTAGCTGGGACCCTGGTTATACTGTGATCTAATGTTGAGTTACATTATGATGAAATGTTGTGTTGTGTGTTACACTGTGAAGGCGTATTGTATTGTGTGTTACAAACATCTGCATAAACCATTTTGCAGCATTTTTCTAAGTGTTGCAGTTGAAACTATTGTTTTGCCACATTGCTAGCGGTTCACATTTCATATGCGAGTTATATACTGGGCACCGCACACAGTTAATAACATAATCACTCAGTAATGAAACGGTAGAAAATATATTGGTCTAGATTACAAGTGGATCGCTAAATTATCGCCCTCCCACAAATGGGCAAATTGTAAAGGCTGATAATTAATCAGCCTTTACAAGTGGCTGGTTATTGCTACTGCAAGCGTGCAGTAGCAATAACCCACCACTTGTAATGGCTGATTGGCAGATCTGTGGTTAATTTTATAAATGTGCCCCAAATGCCCCCAAAATACTGTCTTGTTTAGCGGCAGCATCTTCATTTTTTAATAAAATTACTGCACAAGGCAGTATTTTGAGATTAAACTTGGCGGGTGTGGGGGTGTTAGGAAAAAAACAGCACTGAAAAGTGCCTTTACATTGCGGTTTATTGGAACTGTGTGTTCCCAGTAAATATATAAGTATATGCTTATATACATACACCGAGATTACGAGTTTGGCGTTAGCCTTAAAAAGCAGCGTTGAGAGGTCCCAACGCTGCTTTTTACCTAACTCTGGTATTACTAGTCTGATAGGTACAGGCTTACCGCTCACTTTTCTTCTGCGACTCGAATCTAACGCAAATCCCCTTACGTCAATTGCGTATCCTATCTTTCTCTTGCAAGGTGTATCCAGTCCACGGATTCATCCTTTACTTGTGGGATATTCTCATTCCCTACAGGAAGTGGCAAAGAGAGCACACAGCAGAGCTGTCCATATAGCTCCCCCTCTAGCTCCACCCCCCAGTCATTCTCTTTGCCGGCTCTAAGCACTAGGGTCTCTCTACGGGAGGGTAAAGTGAATGTGGTGTTAGAATTGTAGTTTCTCTTGTTAAGTGTATCCAGTCCACGGATCATCCATTACTTGTGGGATATTCTCCTTCCCAACAGGAAGTTGCAAGAGGATCACCCACAGCAGAGCTGCTATATAGCTCCTCCCCTCACTGCCATATCCAGTCATTCTCTTGCAACTCTCAACTAAGATGGAGGTCGTAAGAGGACTGTGGTGTTTTATACTTAATTTCTTCAATCAAAAGTTTGTAATTTTTAAATGGTACCGGAGTGTACTGTTTATCTCAGGCAGTATTTAGAAGAAGAATCTGCCTGCGTTTTCTATGATCTTAGCAGAAGTAACTAAGATCCTTTGCTGTTCTCACATATTCTGAGGAGTGAGGTAACTTAAGAGGGGGAATAGCGTGCAGGTTTTCCTGTAATAAGGTATGTGCAGTTAAAATAGTTTTCTAGGGATGGAATTTGCTAGAAAATGCTGCTTATACCGAAGTAATGTAAGTAAAGCTTTAAATGCAGTGATAGCGACTGGTATCAGGCTTATTAATAGAGATACATACTCTTATAAAAGTGTATTTTAAAACGTTTGCTGGCATGTTTAATCGTTTTTTACATATGTTTGGTGATAAAACTTATTGGGGCCTAGTTTTTTCCACATGGCTGGCTTGAATTTTGCCTAGAAACAGTTGAGGCTTCCCACTGTTGTAATATGAGTGGGAGGGGCCTATTTTGGCGTTTTTTTGCACAGCAAAAATTACAGACACAGACATCCAGCTTCTTCCTGCATGATCCAGGACTTCTCTGAAGGGCTCAAAAGGCTTCAAAAGTCGTATTGAGGGAGGTAAAAAGCCACAGTAGAGCTGTGGCAGTTGTGACTGTTTAAAAAACGTTTTTGTCATTTGTTATTCCGTTTTTGGTATTAAGGGGTTAATCATCCATTTGCAAGTGGGTGCAATGCTCTGCTAACTTATTACATACACTGTAAAAATTTTGTTAGTGTAACTGCATTTCAAAATTTGGGAAAATTTGTGTTTCTTAAAGGCGCAGTAACGTTTTTTATATTGCTTGTAAACTTGTTTTAAAGTGTTTTCCAAGCTTGCTAGTCTCATTGCTAGTCTGTTTAAACATGTCTGACACAGAGGAACCTACTTGTTCATTATGTTTGAAAGCCATGGTGGAGCCCCATAGGAGAATGTGTACTAAATGTATGATTTCACCTTAAACAGTAAAGATCAGTCTTTATCTATAAAAGAATTATCACCAGAGGGTTCTGTCGAGGGGGAAGTTATGCCGACTAACTCTCCCCACGTGTCAGACCCTTCGCCTCCCGCTCAGGGGACGCAGGCTAATATGGCGCCAATTACATCAGGGACGCCCATAGCGATTACCTTGCAGGACATGGCTGCAATCATGAATAATACCCTGTCAGAGGTATTATCTAGATTGCTTGAATTAAGTGGCAAGCGCGATAGCTCTGGGGTTAGGAGAGATACAGAGCGCGCAAATGCTGTTAGAGCCATGTCTGATACTGCGTCACAGTATGCAGAACATGAGGACGGAGAGCTTCAGTCTGTGGGTGACATCTCTGACTCGGGGAAACCTGATTCATAGATTTCTAATTTTAAATTTAAGCTTGAGAACCTCCGTGTATTGCTTGGGGAGGTATTAGCTGCTCTGAATGACTGTAACACAGTTGCAATTCCAGAGAAATTGTGTAGGCTGGACAGATACTATGCGGTGCCGGTGTGTACTGACGTTTTTCCTATACCTAAAAGGCTTACAGAAATTATTAGCAAGGAGTGGGATAGACCCAGTGTGCCCTTTTCCCCACCTCCTATATTTAGAAAAATGTTTCCAATAGACGCCACTACACAGGACTTATGGCAGACGGTCCCTAATGTGGAGGGAGCAGTTTCTACTTTAGCAAAGCGTACCACTATCCCGGTTGAGGACAGTTGTGCTTTTTCAGATCCAATAGATAAAAAATTGGAGGGTTACCTTAAGAAAATGTTTATTCAACAAGGTTTTATTTTACAGCCCCTTGCATGCATTGCGCCTGTCACTGCTGCGGCGGCATTCTGGTTTGAGGCCCTGGAAGAGGCCATCCAGACAGCTCCATTGAATGAAATTATTGACAAGCTTAGAACGCTTAAGCTAGCTAACTCATTTGTTTCTGATGCCATTGTTCATTTGACTAAACTAACGGCTAAGAATTCTGGATTCGCCATCCAGGCGCGTAGGGCGCTATGGCTTAAATCCTGGTTAGCTGACGTGACTTCAAAGTCTAAATTACTCAACATTCCTTTCAAGGGGCAGACCTTATTCGGGCCTGGCTTGAAGGAAATTATTGCTGACATTACTGGAGGCAAGGGTCATACCCTTCCTCAGGACAGGGCCAAATCAAAGGCCAAACAGTCTAATTTTCGTGCCTTTCGAAATTTCAAGGCATGAGCAGCATCAACTTCCTCTGCTTCAAAACAAGAGGGAACTGTTGCTCATTCCAGACAGGCCTGGAAACCTAACCAGTCCTGGAAGTAGGGCAAGCAGGCCAGAAAGCCTGCTGCTGCCCCCAAGACAGCATGAAGGAACGGCCCCCTATCCGGAAACGGATCTAGTGGGGGGCAGACTTTCTCTCTTCGCCCAGGCGTGGGCAAGAGATGTTCAGGATCCCTGGGCGTTGGAGATCATATCTCAGGGATATCTTCTGGACTTCAAAGCTTCTCCTCCACAAGGGAGATTTCATCTTTCAAGGTTATCAGCAAACCAGATAAAGAAAGAGGCATTCCTAAGCTGTGTGCAAGACGACCTAGTAATGGGAGTGATCCATCCAGTTCCGCGGACGGAACAAGGACAGGGATTTTATTCAAATCTGTTTGTGGTTCCCAAGAAAGAGGGAACCTTCAGACCAATCTTGGATCTAAAGATCTTAAACAAATTCCTCAGAGTTCCATCATTCAAAATGGAAACTATTCGGACCATCCTACCCATGATCCAAGAGGGTCAGTACATAACCACAGTGGACTTAAAGGATGCCTACCTTCACATACCGATTCACAAAGATCATCATCGGTTCCTAAGGTTTGCCTTTCTAGACAGGCATTACCAATTTGTAGCTCTTCCCTTCGGGTTGTCCACTGCCCCGAGAATTTTTACAAAGGTTCTGGGCTCACTTCTGGCGGTTCTAAGACCGCGAGGCATAGAGGTGGCTCCGTATCTAGACGACATCCTGATACAGACGTCAAGCTTTCAAATTGCCAAGTCTCATACAGAGATAGTTCTGGCATTTCTGAGGTCGCATGGGTGGAAAGTGAACGTGGAAAAGAGTTCTCTATCACCACTCACAAGAGTCTCCTTCCTAGGGACTCTTATAGATTCTGTAGAGATGAAAATTTACCTGACGGAGTCCAGTTTATCAAAACTTCTAAATGCTTGCCGTGTCCTTCATTCCATTCCACGCCCGTCAGTGGCTCAGTGCATGGAAGTAATCGGCTTAATGGTAGCGGCAATGGACATAGTGCCATTTGCGCGCCTGCATCTCAGACCGCTGCAACTATGCATGCTAAGTCAGTGGAATGGGGATTACTCAGATTTGTCCCCTCTACTAAATCTGGATCAAGAGACCAGAGATTCTCTTCTCTGGGGGCTTTCTCTGGTCCATCTGTCCAAGGGTATGACCTTTCGCAGGCCAGATTGGACGATTGTAACAACAGATGCCAGCCTTCTAGGTTGGGGCGCAGTCTGGAACTCCCTGAAGGCTCAGGGATCGTGGACTCAGGAGGAGAAACTCCTCCCAATAAATATTCTGGAGTTAAGAGCAATATTCAATGCTCTTCTAGCTTGGCCTCAGTTAGCAACACTGAGGTTCATCAGATTTCAGTCGGACAACATCACTACTGTGGCTTACATCAACCATCAAGGGGGAACCAGGAGTTCCCTAGCGATGTTAGAAGTCTCAAAGATAATTCGCTGGGCAGAGTCTCACTCTTGCCACCTGTCAGCGATCCACATCCCAGGCGTAGAGAACTGGGAGGCGGATATTCTAAGTCGTCAGACTTTTCATCCGGGGGAGTGGGAACTCCATCCGGAGGTGTTTGCTCAACTGGTCCATCGTTGGGGCAAACCAGAACTGGATCTCATGGCGTCTCGCCAGAACGCCAAGCTTCCTTGTTACGGATCCAGGTCCAGGGACCCGGGAGCAACGCTGATAGATGCTCTAGCAGCTCCTTGGTTCTTCAACCTGGCCTATTTGTTTCCACCGTTTCCTCTGCTCCCTCGACTGATTGCCAAAATCAAACAGGAGAGAGCATCGGTGATTCTGATAGCGCCTGCGTGGCCACGTAGGACCTGGTATGCAGACCTAGTGGACATGTCATCTCTTCCACCATGGACTCTGCCTCTGAGGCAGGACCTTCTAATACAAGGTCCTTTCAATCATCCAATCTAATTTCTCTGAGACTGACTGCATGGAGATTGAACGCTTGATTCTATCAAGGCGTGGCTTCTCCGAGTCAGTCATTGATACCTTAATACAGGCTCGGAAGCCTGTCACCAGGAAAATCTACCATAAGATATGGCGTAAATATCTTTATTGGTGTGAATCCAAGAGTTACTCATGGAGTAAGGTTAGGATTCCTAGGATATTGACCTTTCTCCAAGAGGGTTTGGACAAAGGCTTATCAGCTAGTTCTTTAAAAGGACAGATCTCTGCTCTGTCTATTCTTTTGCACAAGCGTCTGGCAGAAGTTCCAGACGTCCAGGCATTTTGTCAGGCTTTGGTTAGGATTAAGCCTGTGTTTAAAACTGTTGCTCCCCCGTGGAGCTTAAACTTGGTTCTTAAAGTTCTTCAGGGAGTTCCGTTTGAACCCCTTCATTCCATTGATATTAAACTTTTATCTTGGAAAGTTCTGTTTTTGATGGCTATTTCCTCGGCTTGAAGAGTCTCTGAGTTCTCTGCCTTACATTGTGATTCTCCTTATCTGATTTTTCATTCAGACAAGGTAGTTCTGCGTACCAATCCTGGGTTTTTACCTAAGGTGGTTTCTAACAGGAATATCAATCAAGAGATTGTTGTTCCATCATTGTGTCCTAATCCTTCTTCAAAGAAGGAACATCTTTTGCATAATCTGGACGTAGTCCGTGCCTTGAAGTTTTACTTACAGGCTACTAAAGATTTTCGTCAAACATCTGCCCTGTTTGTCGTTTACTCTGGACAGAGGAGAGGTCAAAAAGCTTCGACAACCTCTCTCTCCTTTTGGCTTCGGAGCATAATACGCTTAGCCTATGAGACTTCTGGACAGCAGCCCCCTGTAAGGGTTACAGCTCATTCTACTAGAGCTGTGGCTTCCACCTGGGCCTTTAAAAATGAGGCCTCTGTTGAACAGATTTGCAAGACTGCGACTTGGTCTTCGCTTCACACCTTTTCAAAATTTTACAAATTTGACACTTTTGCTTCTTCGGAGGCTGTTTTTGGGAGAAAGGTTCTACAGGCAGTGGTTCCTTCCGTTTAAGTTCCTGCCTTGTCCCTCCCATCATCTGTGTACTTTAGCTTTGGTATTGGTATCCCACAAGTAATGGATGATCCGTGGACTGGATACACTTAACAAGAGAAAACATAATTTATGCTTACCTGATAAATGTATTTCTCTTGTAGTGTATCCAGTCCACGGCCCGCCCTGTCCTTTTAAGGCAAGTCTAAATTTTAATTAAACTACAGTCACTACTGCACCCTATGGTTTCTCCTTTCTCGTCTTGTTTCGGTCGAATGACTGGATATGGCAGTGAGGGGAGGAGCTATATAGCAGCTCTGCTGTGGGTGATCCTCTTGCAACTTCCTGTTGGGAAGGAGAATATCCCACAAGTAATGGATGATTCGTGGACTGGATACACTACAAGAGAAATAAATTTTATCAGGTAAGCATAAATTATGTTTTTATATCTTCAGTCAAAAGTTTGTTATTTTTAAATGGTACCGGTTTGTACTATTTACTCTCTGGCAGAAAAAAGATGAAGAATTCTGCTGAGAGGAAGATGATTTTAGTATGTTGTAACTAAAATCCATTGCTGTTCCCACACAGGACTGAGGAGTACCAGAAAACTTCAGTTGGGGGGAACAGTTTGCAGGCTTGACTGCAATGAGGTATGTTCAGTCATTTATTTCTAGACAAGACTGAGATAATGCTAGAAGACTGACAAGATCCCCATGTGGGGAGGGTAAGCTATGTTCTGAGACTTAGTAAAGAATGGAATGCTTACATAACAGGGCTAATTATGCTGGTTGACACTAATTCAGGGCAATCGATTATTTGTTTTAAGAAATACTCGTTGGAGACACTTTTTTAAAGGGACACTCAGGTTAAATTAAATTTTCATGATTCAGATACAGTATGTAATTTTAAACAACTTTCCTATTTACTTCCATTTAAAAAAAAATGTGCACAATCTTTTATATATACAATTTTTGAGTCACCAGATCCTACTGAGCATGTGCAAGAATTCACAGACTATACGTATATGCGTTTGTGATTGGCTGATTGCTATCACATGGTACAAGGGGAGTGGAAATATACATAACTTTGAAATTTGTTTTAAAGAAATTTACTACTCATTTGAAGTTCAGACTAAGTGCTATTGCATTGTCTTGTTAGCTTGCATTTGTTGATTATGCAAATCTAATGTGTTGACTGGTCCTTTAAGCACTTTGGAGTGTTTTCTGGGGTTATTATCCACATGGCAAAAATTTAGTCACTTAGAAGTGATTTTTGTAGGCCTCACAACTCTGGAGTGGAGTGGGAGGGGCCTAATTTTGCGTCTCAGATGCGCAGTTAGAATTGAAAGACAGTTCATACTGCTTCACATGGAGGGTCCTGCTGCTGATTGAGGGCCTAAAAGAAGCTTTATTCCCCCAAAACTGATCCCTAAGGGCAGGTAGGGCCACAGCAGTAAGCTGTGGCAAGGTGCTGTAGTTATTTAACCGGTTGTTGGCTTTAGGCTGCTCCGGTTTGGGCATTAAGGGGTTAATCGTTCTGCAACTTGTGGTGCAATCATATTAAGGCCTTAGGTACATACTGTGAAAATTTCAAAAGGATTGCTGCATTTTTCACTGTTTTGTAAAATTGTGTGCTCTTTTTATCTCTTAAAGGCACAGTAATGTTTTTTTTTCAAATTGTGTTTTTTATTTGATTAAAGTGTTTTCCAGCCTGCTTGTGTATGCTGTTAAACATGTCTGACACTAAGGAAAATCCTTGTTCAATGTGTTTAGAAGTCATGGTGGAACCCCCTCTCAGAATGTGTCCCAATTGCACTAATGTGTCTATACACTTTAAAGATCATATTATTGCACTTAAAAATGTGGCCCTAGATGATTTTCAGACTGAAGGTAATGAGGATAGTCCGTCTATCTCTCCCCATGTGTCACAACCAGTTACGCCCGCTCAAGGGATGCCTAGTACCTCTAGTGCGTCTGCCCCTATTACATTGCAACAACTAGTGGCAGTCATGGATAACTCCCTTGTGGCCTTCCTATCTAAACTGCCAGTTTTTCCTGCAAAGCGTGATAGCTCTGTTTTAAGATCAGATTATGAGCAATCTGAAGCTTTGGTAGCCTTATCTGATGTACCCTCACAACGTGACGTGGGAGTGAGGGACTTGATGTCTGAGGGAGAAATTTCCGATTCAGGAAAGGTTTCTCATCAGGCAGAGTCAGATTCATTAGCGTTTAAATTTAAATTGGAACACCTCCGCGTATTGCTCAGGGAAGTATTAGCTACTCTAAATGATTGTGACCCTATGGTAGTCCCAGAAAAATTGTGTAAAATGGACAATTAGAGTACCTATTGTTACTAGGGAGTGGGATAGACCAGGTGTCCCTTTTGTTCCCCCCCCCCCCTATTTTTAAGAAAATGTTCCCCATAACTGACCCCAGACGGGACTCGTGGCAGACGGTCCCTAAGGTAGAGGGGGCTGTTTCTTCGCTTGCTAAGCGCACAACCATACCAATTGAAGACAGGTGTGCTTTTAAAGATCCTATGGATAAAAAGTTAGAAGGTTTACTTAAGAAATTTTTTGTTCAACAAGGTTTTCTTCTCCAACCTATTGCCTGCATTATTCATGTAACTACTGCAGCTGCTTTCTGGTTTGAGGCGCTGGAGGATTCGCTCCAGACGGAGACCTCATACGACAAAATTATGGATAGAATTAAGGCTCTAAAGCTGGCTAATTCTTTTATCACAGATGCCGCTTTGCAATTAGCTAAGTTAGCGGCAAAAAATTCAGGTTTCGCCATTATGGCGCGCAGAACGCTTTGGCTCAAGTCATGGTCGGCCGATGTGTCGTCAAAATCCAAATTATTAAATATCCCTTTTAAAGGAAAGACTCTTTTCGGGCCAGAATTGAAAGAGATTATTTCAGAAATCACCGGGGGAAAGGGCCATGCTCTCCCTCAGGACAAGCCCTTTAAGGCTAAAAACAAAGCTAATTTTCGTTACTTTCGTAATTTCAGGAGCGGTTCCGCTTCAGCCTCTACAGCTGCAAAGCAAGAGGGTAACGCTTCACAGCCCAAGGCAACCTGGAAGCCTTACCAGGGCTGGAACAAGGGTAAACAGGCCAAAAAGCCTGCTGCTGCCACCAAGACAGCATGAAGGGGTAGCCCCCGATCCGGGACCAGATCTAGTAGGGGGCAGACTTTCTCTCTTCGCTCAGGCCTGGGCAAGAGATGTTCACGATCCCTGGGCCTTAGAGATTGTTTCCCAGGGATATCTTCTAGAATTCAAGGACTCCCCTCCAAAGGGAAGGTTCCACATTTCGCGTCTGTCTACAGACCAGATAAAGAAAGAGGTGTTCTTACGATGTGTAGAAGATCTACATACGATGGGAGTGATATACCCAGTTCCAATTGCAGAACAGGGACTGGGTTTTTACTCAAACCTGTTCCCAAAAAAGAAGGAACTTTCAGACCAATCCTGGATCTAAAAATTCTAAACATGCGATGAGTCCCATCATTCAAGATGGAGACCATTCGGACAATCTTGCCTATGATCCAGGAAAGTCAATATATGACTACCGTGGATCTAAAGGATGTGTAACTGCATATTCCTATCCACAAAGATCATCATCAGTTCCTCAGGTTCGCTTTTCTAGACAAGCATTACCAGTTCGTGGCTCTTCCATTTGATTTAGCCACTGCTCCCAGAATTTTCACAAAGGTGCTAGGGTCCCTTCTGGCAGTTCTAAGACCGCGGGGCATAGCAGTGGCGCCGTATTTGGACGACATTTTAATTCAGGCGCCGTCTTTTCACAGAGCCAAGGCTCACACGGAGATTGTATTGGCCTTTCTGAGGTCTCACGGGTGGAAGGTGAACATAAAAAAGAGTTCTCTGTCCCCACTCACAAGGGTTCCCTTCCTAGGGACACTAATAGATTCGGTAGAAATGAAAATATTTCTGACGGAGGTCAGAAAATTGAAACTTTTAACTACTTGCCGAGTTCTTCATTCCGTTCCTCGGCCATCTGTAGCTCAGTGCATGGAGGCAATCGGATTAAGGGTAACGGCAATGGACATAGTCCCTTTCGCTCGGATATATCTCAGACCACTGAAACTATGCATGCTCAATCAGTGGAATGGGGATTATGCAGATTTGTCTCCTCAAATACAGTTGGACCAGGAAACCAGAGTTTCTCTTCTCTGGTGGTTGTCTCAGGATCACCTGTCTCAGGGAATATGTTTCCGCAGACCAGAGTGGATCATTGTAACGACCGACGCCAGTCTGTTAGGCTGGGGTGCCGTCTGGGACTCCCTGAAAGCTCAAGGCTTATGGTCTCGGGAAGAATCTCTTCTCCTGATAAACATTCTGGAGCTGAGGGCGATATTCAACGCGCTTCAGGCATGGCCTCAACTAGCTGCGGCCAAATTCATCAGATTTCAGTCGGACAACATCACGACTGTAGCTTACATCAATCATCAAGGGGGAACAAAGAGTTCCCTAGCGATGAAGGAAGTAACCAAAATAATCAAGTGGGCGGAGGATCACTCCTGCCATCTCTCAGCAATTCACATCCCAGGTGTAGACAACTGGGAGGCGGATTTCCTGAGTCGTCAGACTTTTCATCCGGGGGAGTGGGAACTCCACCCGGAGGTATTTGCCCAGCTGACTCAGCTTTGGGGCACTCCAGAGTTGGATCTGATGGCATCCCGTCAGAACACCAAACTTCCTCTCTACTGGGCCAGGTCCTGGGACCCCAAGGCGGTATTGATAGATGCTCTAGCAGCGCCTTGGTCCTTCAATCTGGTTTATGTTTTCCCACCGTTTCCCCTTCTCCCTCGTCTGGTCGCCAGAATCAAGCAGGAGAAGGCCTCGGTGATTCTGATAGCTCCTGCGTGGCCACGCAGGACTTGGTATGCAGACCTAGTGGACATGTCATCTGTCCCAATATGGACACTGCCAATGAGGCAGGATCTTCTAATTCAGGGTCCATTCAAGCATCCAAATCTAATTTCTCTACGTCTGACTGCTTGGAGATTGAACGCTTAATTCTATCAAAGCGTGGTTTCTCTGATTCAGTTATAGATACCCTGATTCAGGCGAGAAATCCTGTCACCAGGAAAATCTACCATAAGATATGGCGGAAATATCTTTGTTGGTGTGAATCCAAGGGTTACTCATGGAGTAAGATTAGGATTCCCAGGATATTTGTTTTTTCTCCAAGAAGGTTTGGAGAAAGGATTGTCAGCTAGTTCCTTAAAAGGACAGATATCTGCTTTGTCTATCCTTTTACACAAGCGTCTGGCAGAGGTTCCAGACGTTCGAGCGTTTGCACAGGCCTTAGTCAGAATCAAGCCTGTCTCTAAACCTGTGGCTCCGCCATGGAGTCTAAATCTAGTTCTTTTAGTTCTTCAAGGGGTTCCGTTTGAACCTTTACATTCCATAGATATTAAGTTGTTATCTTGGAAAGTTTTGTTTTTGGTAGCTATCTCTTCTGCTCGAAGAGTCTCTGGGGGGTAGTTATCAAGCCGTCAACCTCAAATACGCTGGAATTCCGCAGCGTATTTGTGGCGAGGCTGATTCGCCTTAGTTATCAAAGGCTACAGACTGGCAAAAGTAGAATTTTGTGACGTAAACTTCGATCCGCCGGACTCAGTCCGACACAGATCGATTCTTACGTCACTCCAGATGTTCCGCACACAAGTGCGGCACAATCTCACTACTTTTGCTAGTTATCAAAAAACTAGCAGGTACGCTCTGCACTTTTACGGCCCAGCGTACCTGATTTTCAAACCGCCAGCCTGGAGGCGGCAGATCCCATAGGAATCAATGGGAGTCTGACCATAGCGAAAGTACAAGTTCGCTGCTGCCTGACATCCCATTGATTCCTTTGGGAGCTGTCTACACATAACACCCTAACATGTACCCCGAGTCTAAACACCCCTAATCTGTCCCCCCTACACCGCCGCAACTAAATAAAGTTATTACCCCCTAAACCGCTTCTCCCGGAGCCCACCGACACTATAATAAATATGTTAACCCCTAAACCGCCGCTCCCGGAGCCCACCGCAAGCTACTCTATACATATTAACCCCTAAACCGCCGCTCCCGGAGCCCACCGCAAGCTACTCTCTACATATTAACCCCTAAACCGCCGCTCCCGGAGCCCACCGCCAACTACATTATACCTAGTAACCCCTATCCTGCCCCCCCTATACCGCCGCCCTCTATAATAAATTTATTAACCACTATCCTGCTGATCCCGCACCTCGCCACAACTAAATAAATAGTTTAACCCCTAAACCGCCGCTCCCGGACCCCCGCAACCTATATTAAATTTATTAACCCCTATCCTGCCCCCCTACACCGTCGCCACCTATAATAAATTTATTAACCCCTATCCTGCCCCCCCTACACCGTCGCCACCTATAATAAATTTATTAACCCCTAATCTGACCCCCTACACCGTCGCCACCTATAATAAATGTATTAACCCCTATCCTGCCCCCCACTACACCGCCGCCACTGTAATAAAATTATTAACCCCTAAACCTAAGTCTAACACTAACCCTAACACCCCCTAACTTAAATATTAATTAAATAAATCTAAATCATATTTCTATTATGAACTAAATGAATCCTATTTAAAACTAAATACTTACCTTTAAAATAATAATTATATTGTAGCTATCTTAGGATTTATTTTTATTTTACAGGTACCTTTCAATTTATTTTAACTAGGTACAATAGCTATTAAATAGTTATTAACTATTTAATAGCTTACCTAGCTAAAATAAAGAGAAATTTACCTGTAAAATAAAAACTAACCTAAGTTACAATTACACCTAACACTACACTATACTTTAATAAATTATTCCTATTTAAAACTAAATACTTACCTGTAAAATAAACCATAATATAGCTACAATATAAATAATAATTACATTGTAGCTATCTTATGATTTATATTTATTTTACAGGTAACTTTGTATTTATTTTAGCTAGTTAGAATAGTTATTAAATAGTTATTAACTATTTAATAACTACCTAGCTAAAAGAAATACAAAATTACCTGTAAAATAAATCCTAACCTAAGTTACAATTAAACCTAACACTACACTATCATTAAATAAATTAAATAAACTACCTACAAATAACTACAATTAAATACAATTACATAAACTAACTAAAGTACAAAAAATAAAAAAAGCTAAGTTACAAAAAATAAAAAAAAAAGTTACAAACATTTAAAAAATATTACAACAATTTTAAGCTACTTACACCTAATCTAAGCCCCCTAATAAAATAACAAACCCCCCCAAAATAAAAAAATGCCCTACCCTATTCTACATTAAAAAAGTGCAAAGCTCTTTTACCTTACCAGCCCTTAAAAGTTCAGCTCTTTTGCCTGTAAAAGAAAAATACAACCCCCCCAACATTAAAACCCACCACCCAAATACCCCTAATCTAACCCAAACCCCCCTTAAAATAACCTAACACTAATCCCCTGAAGATCATCCTACCTTTAGTTGTCTTCACTCAGCCGAGCCACCGATGGAACTGAAGAGGACATCCGGACCGGCAGAAGTGATCCTCCAAGGGGCGCTGAAGAAATCTTCCATCCGATGAAGTGATCCTCCAAGCGGCGCTGAAGAAATCTTCCATCCGGGCGAGGTCATCTTCCAAGAGGCGCTGAAGAAGTCTTCTATCCGGGCGAGGTCATCTTCGAAGCCGGGTCTTGAATCTTCATCCCGCCGACGCGGAACATCCTTCTTTCCCGACGAACTATCGACAAATGAAGGCTCCTTTAAGGGACGTCATCCAAGATGACGTCCCTTCAATTCCGATTGGCTGATAGGATTCTATCAGCCAATCCGAATTAAGGTAGGAAAATTCTGATTGGCTGATGGAATCAGCCAATCAGAATCAAGTTCAATCCGATTGGCTGATTCAATCAGCCAATCAGATTGAGCTCGCATTCTATTGGCTGTTCCGATCTTGAATCTGATTGGCTGATTCCATCAGCCAATCAGATTTTTCCTACCTTAATTCCGATTGGCTGATAGAATCCTATCAGCCAATCGGAATTGAAGGGACGCCATCTTGGATGACGTCCCTTAAAGGAGCCTTCATTCGTCGGTAGTTCGTTGGGAAAGAAGGATGTTCCGCGTCGGCGGGATGAAGATTCAAGACCCGGCTTCGAAGATGACCTCGCCCGGATAGAAGACTTCTTCAGCGCCTCTTGGAAGATGACCTCGCCCGGATGGAAGATTTCTTCAGCGCCGCTTGGAGGATCACTTCATCGGATGGAAGATTTCTTCAGCGCCCCTTGGAGGATAACTTCTGCCGGTCCGGATGTCCTCTTCAGTACCATCGGTGGCTCGGCTGAGTGAAGACAACTAAAGGTAGGATGATCTTCAGGGGATTAGTGTTAGGTTATTTTAAGGGGGGGTTGGGTTAGATTAGGGGTATGTGGGTGGTGGGTTTTAATGTTGGGGGGGGGTTGTATTTTTCTTTTACAGGCAAAAGAGCTGAACTCTTTGGGGCATGCCCCCACAAAAGGCCCTTTTAAGGGCTGGTAAGGTGAAAGAGCTTTGAACTTTTGTAATGTAGAATAGGGTAGGGCATTTTTTTATTTTGGGGGGTTTGTTATTTTATTAGGGGGCTTAGATTAGGTGTAAGTAGCTTAAAATTGTTGTAATATGTTTTTAAATGTTTGTAACTTATTTTTTTTATTTTTTGTAACTTAGCTTTTTTTTATTTTTTGTACTTTAGTTAGTTTATGTAATTGTATTTAATTGTAGTTATTTGTAGGTAGTTTATTTAATTTATTTAATGATAGTGTAGTGTTAGGTTTAATTGTAACTTAGGTTAGGATTTATTTTACAGGTAATTTTGTATTTCTTTTAGCTAGGTAGTTATTAAATAGTTAATAACTATTTAATAACTATTCTAACTAGCTAAAATAAATACAAAGTTACCTGTAAAATAAATATAAATCCTAAGATAGCTACAATGTAATTATTAATTACATTGTAGCTATCTTAGGGTTTATTTTACAGGTAAGTATTTAGTTTTAAATAGGAATAATTTATTAAAGTATAGTGTAGTGTTAGGTGTAATTGTAACTTAGGTTAGTTTTTATTTTGCAGGTAAATTTCTCTTTATTTTAGCTAGGTAAGCTATTAAATAGTTAATAACTATTTAATAGCTATTGTACCTAGTTAAAATAAATTGAAAGGTACCTGTAAAATAAAAATAAATCCTAAGATAGCTACAATATAATTATTATTTATATTGTAGCTATATTAGGGTTTATTTTATAGGTAAGTATTTAGTTTTAAATAGGATTAACTTAGTTAATAATAGAAATATGATTTAGATTTATTTAATTAATATTCAAGCTAGGGGGGTGTTAGGGTTAGTGATAGACTTAGGTTTAGGGGTTAATAATTTT
This sequence comes from Bombina bombina, assembly GCF_027579735.1. Lineage (NCBI taxonomy): Eukaryota > Metazoa > Chordata > Amphibia > Anura > Bombinatoridae > Bombina > Bombina bombina. Next base: position 73,566,366 of record NC_069510.1, read on the forward strand.
ATTACAGTGGCGGCGATGTAGGGGGGGGCAGGATAGGGGTTAATAAATGTATTATAGGTGGCGACAGTGTAGGGGGGGCAGGATAGGGGTTAATAAGTTTATTATAGGTGGTGACGGTGTAGGGGGGGCAGGATAGGGGTTAATAAATTTATTATATGTGGCGACGGTGTAGGGGGGGCAGGATAGGGGTTAATAAGTTTATTATAGGTGGCGACAGTGTAGGGGGGGCAGGATAGGGGTTAATAAATGTATTATAGGTGGCGACGGTGTAGGGGGGGGCAGGATAGGGGTTAATAAATTTAATATAGGTTGCGGCGGGTTCAGGGAGCGGCGGTTTAGGGGTTAATACATTTATAAGACTTGCGACAGGGTCTAGGAGCGGCGGTTTAGGGGTTAATACATTTATAAGACTTGCGGCAGGGTCTAGGAGCGGCGGTTAAGGGCTTAGTAACTTTATTTAGTTGCGGGGGGCTCCGGGGGCGCCGGTATAGGGGGTAGAACAGTGTAGTTTAGTGTGAGTGCTTAGTGACAGGCTAGCAAGAAAGCTGTCAAACAGCCGAAGAGCAGCGAGATCGGGTGAGTGATAACTCTCACAGTCCGCTGCTCATCGCCCCGCGGCTTTTTGACAGCTTTTTTTGATAACTTAGGCGTATTTTTTCAGGTCCGCAGCGGCGAAGGTAGGCGAGCTTAGGCGGGCGTATTGGGCCGGCGAAGGCAGGAAAGTTGACACGTTGATAACTACCCCCCTCTGAATTATCTGCCTTACAGTGCGATTCACCTTACCTGGTGTTCCACGCAGATAAGGTAGTTTTGCGTACTAAACCTGGTTTCCTTCCTAAAGTGGTTTCTAATAAGAATATTAACCAGGAAATAGTTGTTCCTTCTCTGTGTCCGAATCCTTCTTCGAAGAAGGAACGTCTTTTACACAATCTTGATGTAGTTCGTGCTTTAAAGTTCTATTTACAAGCAACTAAGGATTTCAGACAAACATCTTCCTTGTTTGTTATCTATTCTGGTAAGCGGAGAGGTCAGAAAGCGACTGCTACCTCTCTTTCCTTTTGGCTGAAAAGCATCATCCGTTTGGCTTATGAGACTGCTGGCCAGCAGCCTCCTGAAACTATTACTGCTCATTCTACCAGAGCAGTGGCTTCCACATGGGCTTTTAAAAACTAGGCTTCTGTTGAACAGATTTGTAAGGCAGCGACTTGGTCTTCACTGCATACTTTTTCAAAATTTTACAAATTCGATACTTTTGCTTCTTCGGAGGCTATTTTTGGGAGAAAGGTTTTGCAAGCAGTGGTGCCTTCCGTTTAAGGTACCTGCCTTGTTTCCCTCCCTTCATCCGTGTCCTAAAGCTTTGGTATTGGTATCCCACAAGTAAAGGATGAATCCATGGACTGGATACACCTTGCAAGAGAAAACAGAATTTATGCTTACCTGATAAATTACTTTCTCTTGCGGTGTATCCAGTCCACGGCCCGCTCTGGCAATTAAGTCAGGTACAATTTTTTTGTTTAAACTACAGTCACCACTGCACCCTATGGTTTCTCCTTTTTCTTCCTAACCTTTGGTCGAATGACTGGGGGGTGGAGCTAGAGGGGGAGCTATATGGACAGCTATATTGAATCAGCCAATCAGATTCAAGTTCAATCCGATTGGCTGAACCAATCAGCCAATCGGATTGAACTTGAATCTGATTGGCTGATTCAATCAGCCAATCAGATTTTTCTACCTTAATTCCGATTGGCTGATAGAATCCTATCAGCCAATCGGAATTCGACGGACGCCATCTTGGATGACGTCATTTAAAGGTACCTCATTCCTCGTTCAGTCTTCATGCCGGATGGATGCTCCGCAGCGGAGGAGCGAAGAAAGAAGATTGAAGATGCCGCTTTGCTTGAAGACATCGCTGGATGGAAGAAGACTTCTCTGCCTCTTGCTTGAAGACATCGCCCGGATGGAAGAAGACTTCTTTGTCGCTTGATTAAAGACATCGCCGGATGGAAGAAGACTTCTCTGCCGCTTGATTGAAGACATCGCCCGGATCGGATGAAGAGTTCTGCCCGGCTGGGTGAAGACAAGGTAGGGAGATCTTCAGGGATGTAGTGTTTAGGTTTCTTTAAGGGGGGTTTGGGTGGGTTTAGAATAGGGGTATGTGGGTGGTCAGTTGTAATGTTGGGGGGTGGTATTGTGTTTTTCTTTACAGGCAAAAGAGCAGTTTTTTGGGGGGCATGCCCCGCAAAAGGCCCTTTTAAGGGCTGGTAAGGTAAAAGAGCTTTGAACTTTTTTAATTTAGAATAGGGCAGGGAAATTTTTTTATTTTGGGGGGCTTTATTATTTTATTAGGGGGCTTAGAATAGGTGTAATTAGCTTAAAAATCTTGTAATATTTTTTTTATTTTTTGTAATTTAGTGTTTGTTTTTTTGTAATTTAGTTTAGTTTATTTTATTGTATTTTAGTTTAGATATTTGTAGTTTATTTAATTTATTGATAGTGTAGGTGTATTTGTAACTTAGGTTAGGATTTATTTTACAGGTAAATTGGTAATTATTTTAACTAGGTAGCTATTAAATAGTAAATAACTATTTAATAGCTATTGTACCTAATTAAAATAAATACAAAGTTGCCTGTAAAATAAATATAAACCCTAAAATCGCTACAATGTAATTATTAATTACATTGTAGCTATCTTAGGGTTTATTTTATAGGTAAGTATTTAGGAATATTTTAATTAATAATATTAATATTAATTAGTTTTATTTTAATAAGAATTTAGTTAGGGATGTTAGAGTTAGATAGGGTTATTATACTTAATATATATATATAATATAAAAATGATATTAACTATATTAACCCTAATATAATTAGGGTTAATATAGTTAATATATATAATATAACAACTATATTAACCCTAATTATATTAGGGTTAATATATATAATATAATAACTATTTTAACTATATTAACCCTAATATAATTAGGGTTAATATAGTTAATATAGCTGGCGGCGGTGTAGGGGGATTAGATTAGGGGTTAATGTGTTTAATATAGGTGGCGGTGGTGTAGGGGGATTAAATTAGGGGTTAATATTTTTAAAATAGATGGCGGCGGGGTAGGAGCTCACTTTAGGGGGTAGGTAAGGTAGATGGCGGCGGTGTAAGGGGCTCACTTTAGGGGGTAGGTAAGGTAGATGGCGGCAGGGTAGGTAAGGTAGATGGCGGCGGGGTAGGTAAGGTAGATGGCGGCGGGGTAGGTAAGGTAGATGGCGGCGGGGTAGGTAAGGTAGATGGCGGCGGGGGAGGTAAGGTAGATGGCGGCAGGTAGGTAAGGTAGATGGCGGCGGGGGAGGTAAGGTAGATGGCGGCGAGGGAGGTAAGGTAGATGGCGGCGGGGTAGGGGCTCACTTTAGGGGGTAGGTAAGGTAGATGGCGGCAGGGTAGGGGCTCACAATAGCGGGTAGTTTAATGTAGCTGGCGGCGGTGTAAGGGGCTCACATTAGGGGGCAGATAATGTAGATGGCGGTGGGGTAGGAGCTCACATTAGGGGGTATGTAATATAGCTGGCGACGGTTTAGGGGGATCACATTAGGGGGTTATACTTTTATTGTAGGTGGCGGCGGGGTCCGGGAGCGGCGGTTTAGGGGTAAACACTTTATTAGGGATTGCGGCGGGGGATCGCGGTTGACAGGTAGATAGACATTGCGCATGCGTTAGGTGTTAGGAATTGTTTGCGCATGCGCTACACGTGAACGAGCATGGATTGTCAATGACGATTTGTTAGGGAATGCATGCGCAGTTTGATCGCGTTACGTGTGCAAAAAGGTGCTGGACGCCACGGGGTATGAGCTATAATTCGTTAAAGGCAATGTCAATCAAATTAGATACGAGGGACAAGATGGCGGGCGGAGGAAGAAAGTAAGCGAAGTAGCGTTATAAATCCTTCGATTATGGTTTTAGTCTTAAATTATAAAAAAATGATGACTTAAACTAACGTTTATTTTCGGTAATTAACAAGATGAGGAAGAGGGGTGAATGTGACTTGACATTCACTTTAAATATAAAGTAAATTAAACGAAATTAATTTAACATAATTAAATAAATTAATCCTATTTAAAACTAAATACTTACCGATAAAATAAACTCTAAGCTAGCTACAATATAACTAATAGTTACATTGTAGCTAGGTTAGGATTTATATTTTTTTTACAGGCAACTTTGTATTTATTTTAACTAGGTACAATAGTTATTAAATAGTTATTAACTATTTAATAGCTACCTAGCTAAAATAAGTACAAAATTACCTGTAAAATAAATCCTAACCTAAGTTACAATTACACCTAACATTACACTATCGTTAAATTAATTACCTAAACCACCTACAATTAATTACAATTAAATTAAATAAACTAAATTACGGAAACCCCCCCCCACTAAATTACAGAAAATAAAAAAAGAATTACAAGAATTTTAAACTAATTACACCTAATCTAATCCCCCTAATAAAATAAAAAAGCCCCCCCAAAATAAAAAAAAATTCCCTACCCTATACTAAATTAGAAATAGCCCTTTAAAGGGCCTTTTGCGGGGCATTGCCCCAAAGTAATCAGCTCTTTTACCTGTAAAAAAAAAATACAATACCCCCCAACATTACAACCTACCACCCACACACCCCTACTCTAAAACCCACCCAATCCCCCTTTTAAAAAACTTAACACTACCCCCCTGAAGATCTCCCTACCTTGAGCCGTCTTCACCCAGCCAGGCACAAGTGGTCCTCCATACGGCAGAAGTCTTCATCCGATCGGGGCAGAAGAGGTCCTCCAGACGGCAGAAGGCTTCGTCCAGACGGCATCTTCTATCTTCATCCTTCCGGACCGGGTCCATCTTCAATCCAGCCGACGCGGAGCATCCTCTTTAAACGAAGTCCTAACGAAGAATGAAGGTTCCTTTAAATGACGTCATCCAAGATGGCGTCCCTTGAATTCCGATTGGCTGATAGAATCCTATCAGCCAATCGGAATTAAGGTAGGAAAAATCCTATTGGCTGATGTAATCAGCCAATCGGATTGAAGTTCAATCCGATTGGCTGATCCAATCAGCCAATAGGATTGACCTCGCATTCTATTGGCTGTTCCAATCAGCCAATAGAATACAAGCTGAATTCTATTGGCTGATTGCATCAGCCATTAGGATTTTTCCTACCTTAAAGGGACACTCAATCAAAATTAAACTTTCATTATTCAGATAGAGCATGCCATTTTAAACAACTTTTACATTTACTTCCATTAACTAAATGTGCACAGTCATTTTATATTCAAACTTTTTGAGTCACCAGCTCCTATTGAGCATGTGCAAGAATAAGTGTGTATGCATTTGTGAATGGCTGATGGCTGTCACATGGTACGTGTATGCTTTGTGATTGGCTGATGGCTGTCACATGGTACAGGGGGAGTGGAAAGAGACAAAACTTTTAAAATTGTCAGAAAAAAATCTACTACTCATTTGAAGTTCAGACTAAGTGCTATTGCATTGTCTTGTTATCTTGCATTTGTTGATTATGCAAATCTACTGTATTGACTGGTCCTTTAATTCCGATTGGCTGATAGGATTCTATCAGCCAATCGGAATTCAAGGGACGCCATCTTGGATGACGTCATTTAAAGGAACCTTCAATCTTCGTTAGGACTTTGTTTGAAGAGGATGCTCCGCGTCGGCTGGATTGAAGATGGACCCGCTCCGCTCCGGAAGGATGAAGATAGAAGATGCCGCCTGGATGAAGCCTTCTGCCGTCTGGAGGACCTCTTCTGCCCCGATCAGATGAAGACTTCTGCTGTATAGAGGACCACTTGTGCCCGGCTGGGTGAAGACAGCTCAAGGTAGGGAGATCTTCAGGGGGTAGTGTTAGGTTTTTTTAAGGGGGGATTGGGTGGGTTTTAGGGGTGTGTGGGTGGTGGGTTGTAATGTTGGGGGGGTATTGTATTTTTTTTTACAGGTAAAAGAGCTGATTACTTTGGGGCAATGCCCCGCAAAATGCCATTTTAAGGGCTATTTGAAATTTAGTATAGGGTAGGGCATTTTATTATTTTGGGGGGCTTTTTTATTTTATTAGGGGTATTAGATTAGGTGTAATTAGTTTAAAATTCTTGTATTTTTTATTTTTTTTCCTGTAATTTAGTGGGTTTTTTTCCGTAATTTAGTTTATTTAATTTAATTGTATTTAATTGTAGGTAATTTAGTAAATTAATTTAATGATAGTGTAGTGTTAGGTGTAATTGTAACTTAGGTTAGGGTTTATTTTACAGGTAATTTTGTATTTATTTTAGCTAGGTAGTTATTAAATAGTTAATAACTATTTAATAACTATTGTACCTAGTTAAAATAAATACAAAGTTGCCTGTAAAATAAATATAAATCCTAAGCTAGCTACAATGTAACTATTAGTTATATTGTAGCTAGCTTAGGGTTTATTTTATAGGTAAGTATTTAGTTTTAAATAGGAACAATTTTATTTAGATTTATTTAAATTATATTTAAAGGGACAGTCAAGTCCAAAAAAACCTTTCATTTTTCAATAAAGGGATTATCTATCTTTTTAAACAACAAAATTCTGGTGTTGACTGTCCCTTTTAGTTAGGTGGTGTTAGTGTTAGACTTAGGTTTAGGGGTTAATACATTTAATATAGTGGCGGCGGTGTAGAGGGGGGCAGATTAGGGGTTAATAAGTATAATCTAGGTGGCGGTGGGGCTACGGGAGCGGCGTTTAGGGGTTAAACACTTTATTTAGTTGTGGCGGGGTCTGGGAGCGGCGGTTTTAGTGGTTAATAAGTATAATGTAGGTGGCGGCGGTGTAGGGGGAGGCAGATTAGGGGTGTTTAGACTCGGTACATGTTAGGGTGTTAGGTGTAGACATTCCGATAGGAATCAATGGGATATCGGGAAGCAGCGAACATGAGCTCTCTTTGCTTTCCGACTCCCATTGATTCCTATGGTATCCGTGGCCTCCAGGGCGGCAGATTGAAAGCCAGGTACGCTGGGCCGGAAAAGTGCCGAGCGTACCTGGTAGTTATTTGATAATTAGCAAAAGTAGTCAGATAGTGCCAAACTTGCGTTCGGAACATCTGTAGTGACGTAGCATCGATCTGTGTCGGACTGAGTCCGGTGGATGGTATGTTACGGCACCAAATTCTACTTTTGCCGGTATGTAGGGTTTGATAACTAAGGCGAATCAGGCTCGCCATAAATACGCTGCGGAATTCCAGCGTATTTGCGGTTGACGGCTTAATAAATAGAGGCCTCTGAGTTCAAATCAGCATGGTTTTATGAGAAATAGATCATGTCAAACTAATCTAATTAGATTCTATGAGGAAGTAAGTAAAAATATAGATAAGGGAATCAGTTGATGTGATATACTTACATTTTGCAAAGGTATTTGATACAGTGCCACATGAGAGATTAATGCACAAAATGAAGGGACTGGGAATAGCTGTAAATGTTAGCTCATGGACAAATAACTGTATAAAAGATAGGGAGCAACGAGTGGTAGTGAATGGATCATACTCAGATTGGACAAAGGTAATCAGTGGAGTCCTCCAGGGATCAGTACTGGGCCCTGTTCTTTTTAATATTTTTTATAAATGAGGATTAAATAGCAACATCTCTATTTTTGCAGATGATACTAAGTTAAGTAAGGTCATTAGGTCAGAGCAGGATGAACTTTCGTTACAAAGGGATCTGCAAAAATTAGAAGTATGGGCAGGTAAATGGAAAATGAGATTTAATATGGAAAATGCAAGGTTCTACATTTTGGATGTAACAATAAGCAGGCAACATATTGTTTAAATGGGACAAAACTTAGCCAAACGGAAGAGGAAAGGGATTTGGGAGTAGTATAGATAACAGCTAAAGATGGCTACAAAGCTAATAAGATACTAGCATGTATTAAAAGAAGCATGGTTCAAGGGAGGAAAGCATAATTCTGTCACTATATAAATCCCTGGTAAAACCTCACCTTGAGTATGGAGTGCAGTTCTGGGGATCAATCGCAAAAGATATTGCAGAACTAGAAAAAGTTCAGAGAAGGGCCACAAAGCTAATAAGGGGAATGGAGCCAAAATGGCTCTGTTTTCTTTTGAAAAATTGAGCTTGAGAGGTGACATGATTACTTTATATAAATATATTCAGTGCCCATATACAGGGAGTGCAGAATTATTAGGCAAGTTGTATTTTTGAGGATTAATTTTATTATTGAACAACAACCATGTTCTCAATGACCCAAAAAAAACTCATTAATATCAAAGCTGAATAGTTTTGGAAGTAGTTTTTAGTTTGTTTTTAGTTATAGCTATTTTAGGGGGATATCTGTGTGTGCAGGTGACTATCACTGTGCATAATTATTAGGCAACTTAACAAAAAACAAATATATACCCATTTCAATTATTTATTTTTACCAGTGAAACCAATATAACATCTCAACATTCACAAATATACATTTCTGACATTCAAAAACAAAACAAAAACAAATCAGTGACCAATATAGCCACCTTTCTTTGCAAGGACACTCAAAAGCCTGCCATCCATGGATTCTGTCAGTGTTTTGATCTGTTCACCATAAACAATGCGTGCAGCAGCAACCACAGCCTCCCAGACACTGTTCAGAGAGGTGTACTGTTTTCCCTCTTTGTAAATCTCACATTTGATGATGGACCACAGGTTCTCAATGGGGTTCAGATCAGGTGAAACAAGGAGGCCATGTCATTAGATTTTCTTCTTTTATACCCTTTCTTGCCAGCCACGCTGTGGAGTACTTGGACGCGTGTGATGGAGCATTGTCCTGCATGAAAATCATGTTTTTCTTGAAGGATGCAGACTTCTTCCTGTACCACTGCTTGAAGAAGGTGTCTTCCAGAAACTGGCAGTAGGACTGGGAGTTGAGCTTGACTCCATCCTCAACCCGAAAAAGTCCCCCACCAAGCTCATCTTTGATGATACCAGCCCAAACCAGTACTCCACCTCCACCTTGCTGGCATCTGAGTCGGACTGGAGCTCTCTGCCCTTTACCAATCCAGCCACGGGCCCATCCATCTGGCCCATCAAGACTCACTCTCATTTCATCAGTCCATAAAACCTTAGAAAAATCAGTCTTGAGATATTTCTTGGGCCAGTCTTGACGTTTCAGCTTGTGTGTCTTGTTCAGTGGTGGTCGTCTTTCAGCCTTTCTTACCTTGGCCATGTCTCTGAGTATTGCACACCTTGTGCTTTTGGGCACTCCAGTGATGTTGCAGCTCTGAAATATGGCCAAAATGGTGGCAAGTGGCATCTTGGCAGCTGCACGCTTGACTTTTCTCAGTTCATGGGCAGTTATTTTGCGCCTTGGTTTTTCCACACGCTTCTTGCGACCCTGTTGACTATTTTGAATGAACGCTTGATTGTTCGATGATCACGCTTCAGAAGCTTTGCAATTTTAAGAGTGCTGCATCCCTCTGCAAGATATATCACTATTTTTGACTTTTCTGAGCCTGTCAAGTCCTTCTTTTGACCCATTTTGCCAAAGGAAAGGAAGTTGCCTAATAATTATGCACACCTGATATAGGGTGTTGATGTCATTAGACCACACCCCTTCTCATTACAGAGATGCACATCACCTAATATGCTTAATTGGTTAGTAGGCTTTCGAGCCTATACAGCTTGGAGTAAGGACAACATGCATAAAGAGGATGATGTGGTCAAAATACTCATTTGCCTAATAATTCTGCACTCCTGTAGAGAGATGGCAGAAAACTCTGTTTATTCCAAGAAAATTGTTTGTGACAAGAGGTCACAATTTAAGGTTGGAAAAAAGAAGATTTAATCTCCTGCAACGGAAACGTTTTTTCACTGTAAGAGCAATAAAATTGTTGAACTCATTACCAAAGGTGGTAGTGAATGCCAATACCCTAGATACAATTAAAAATTGTTTGGATACATTTCTGTCTAGAAAAAAAATTCATGGATATGATTGCTAGTATTAAATGGCGTCACCATTTAGTGGTATTATTTAAGCTTAACTGGAGATTTTTGTAAGTATTTAGATTTGTTTAGGTTGAACTCGATGGACTTCGGTCTTTTTTCAACCTCATCTACTATGTAACTATGTTACTATGTACACATATAAACACATAAATAAATACATATATAATTAACGGAAACGTTTTTTCACTGTAAGAGCAATAACATTGTGGAACTCATTACCAAAGGAGGTAGTGAATGCAATATCCTAGATACAATAAAAATTGTTTGGATACATTTCTGTCTAGAAAAAAATTTCATGGATATGATTGCTAGTATTAAATGGGTCACCGTTTAGTGGGATTATTTAAGCTTAAACTGGAGCTTTTTGTAAGTATTTTAGATTTGTATAGGTTGAACTCGATGGACTTCGGTCTTTTTTCAACCTCATCTACTATGTAACTTTGTTACTATGTACACATATAAACACATAAATACATATATATAACTATATTTGCTGCCATCACTGCGCTACTTACCCCCTTCGCTGGCACTGAAGTACTGATGGTGTCTCTGACAGAATCAGAACGAGGCTCCCATAGGAGCCTATGAAACCCTGCTCTCTTTAAAGCGCTATGCTTCCCAACGATACGAACGGGAGGTTGCATTCACATTGCTGTGAACTTGTAATACCAGCACACATTAGCATGCGCTGGTATTACAAAGTGGAGCGCAAATATCACATTCATTAAAGCGATATTTAACACTCCAACTTGTAATCTGGCCCATTGTGTATAGTGCACAGTGAATTTCAAACATGATCAGAACTTTTAAACAATATTGCAAATTTGGAATGTAACATTCGATTTTAAAGTGATGGTAAACTCTCCCATTTATAAAAACAGATCCGGAATATTAGTGAAATTTTATATGAAATTTAATTCATCAGTTGTAATAAAGATGCACTATACTTACTTTTCTAACTAGATATGAAATTCAAATACCCTGCGCTCCGCCGCCCACTTCAAAAGTAAATTATCCTGTGAGCTAATGGTTTGAATTGTTGTCCAATCAGCGCTGTCCCCATATGGCACCTTTTGTTGCAGTTAGAGCGCTGGTTGGAGAACAATTCAAACCTTTAACTCCACAGAAAAATTGACTTTGAAGTGGGTGGCAGAGTGCGGGGAATTTGAATGTCATATCCTATATTAAAAGTAAGTTATAGTCATCTTCATTACAATGATAAATTAAACTCCATCTAAAATATCACTAACATTTTCGATCTGATTTTAAGAAGGGGGGAGTTTACCATCACTTTAAAGGGACAGTCTAGTCAAAATTAAACTTTCATGATTCAGATAGGGCATGTCACAACTTTCCAATTTACTTTTGTCATCAAATTTGCTTTGTTCTCTTGGTATTCTTAGTTGAAAGCTTAAACCTAGGTAGGCTCATATACTAATTTCTAACCCCTTGAAGGATGCCTCTTATCTGAAGGCATTTAACAGTTTTTTTTACTGCTAGAAGGCATTAGTTCATATCATGTGTGGCATATAGATAACATTGTGCTCACACCAGTGGAGAGGGCATTGATTGGCTAAAATGCAAGTCTGTCAAAAGAACTCAAATAAGGGGGCAGTCTGCAGAGGCTTAGGTAAAGGGTAACCATGTTGGTTATGCAAAACTGGAGAATGAGTAATAAAGGGATTATCTATCTTTTTAAACAATAAACATTCTGGAGTAGACTGCCCCTCTAAAGTTAAAAAGTAACTTTTAATAAGAATAATTAAAACATAGAGGCACAATGTTATCTATATGAACAAATCCTTGTTTCCCCCCCGGGCCTTGAATGCCCCGGGGGGGAAACAAGGATTCGTTCTTTTAAAAATCTTCATCTGTTAATCAATTTGACAAAATGCCGGGAGGGAATGCTGCGCTTATTGTCCAAGCGCTCAAAAGGTAAAACATTTTAAAAAAATACTGAAATATAACAAATTTGATGAATTAAACCCACCCTCATTTTACAAAGTCTATCCAATGCCGTGGGGCAGTTGTGTGAAGTTGACCTTCTTTTTAAGTCTTCACTGATGCAATACACACCATCATCAGCTCTCTAAGCTGACAGGTGTTTGAATCCTAATTCTCTTGTCACACATAGCAAATGTTCATATACCACTGAAACTGAAAACCATAAACCATAAAAAATATAGAGCCCTAATCTAAAAAAAACAAACTAACACTAACCCCGAAATTGGTACTCACCATTGCTGAAGTCCGGTGATTCATCTTCTTTCCGGTGTCGAAAGGTCTTCATCCAAGCGGCTCCATCTTCATGCATTGCGGGCCCATCTTCTATCTTCTTGGCAAAGGCGTGAAGGCACGAAGGCGGAGTGGTCGGCAGATGTGGAGTGGTCATTGGAGGGGAGGTTCAGCCAAAAGGATGAGAGCTGCTTATCTGATCAATCTTCAGTGTGCAGCAGCGATCGAATGAAGAGGACCTCCGCTTCGACGATAACCTCCATTCTGTCGAAAGCTCTGCATCCGCCAACCGCCCCGCCTCCGCAAGAAGATAGAAGATGGACCCACGATGGATGAAGATGGAGTTGTCTTGATGAAGACCTTTCTCTGCCAGGAAAAATATGGATCACCGGACTTCAGCAATGGTGGGTACCGATTTTGGGGTATGTGTTAGTTTTTTTTGGGGTGTTTTTTTGTTTGTTTTTCGATTAGGGCTTTTTTTTAAATTTTTAACGGGCTTTAAAAGAGCTGAATGCCCTTTTAAGGGCAATGCCCATACAAAGGCCCTTTTCGGGGCAATGGGTAGATTAGGAATTTTTTTAGTTAGTTTTTTTTATTTTGGGGGGCTGGGGTTTTGTAATGTTAGGGGGTACTGTTTATTTTTTTATTTTTTTGCAAAAGAGTTGTTAACGTTAAGGCAATGCCCTACAAAAGGCCCTTTTAAGGACTATTGGTAGTTTATTGATAGATTAGGTCAGTGGTGTATTTAGGTTTTCTGCTGCCCTAGGCACTCAGAATCCTGCTGCCCCCCCCCCCCCCTACGATTTTGGCCAGGCTTTCAGCGTGTCATGTGATATTTTGGCTGGGCATAAATACAGTACAGAAAAAAAAGACTAAAACAATTCACATTTACTGTCCCATTAAGTTGGAAATATAAGAGAGACAATTGAGGAATGGATACCAAAACTCAGATTTTAATTTGCGCTAGGTTAGGGTTCCCTTGTATAGTTGGATAGGTATATTAGATTCTGTTTCTGTGCTATTAATCTTACTATGTTTATTTGGTGAATAAAGTGTGAAGTCGGTTTAGGACCAGGAAGAAAAATAATTCATGGAGCAACTCTCCTTGAGATATCTAGAGTGAAACCTAGGTTGAGGTTCTAAAATTGCGGCAGCAGCCATAATTAGAGAGGTGCATGCCATGTCCCTTTAATATTTGCTAGATGTCATCTAATCTTTTATTCAGCAACTCTGCTGGTATATTACATATGTGCTGTTCAATTACAAATTAAATGTATTTCATATAATATTAGTACATTATTTGGATCCTGGAAGATACCTATTGAGGGGTCAAGGTGGGATGAGATGTGGTAAACATAAAATGGAAAAGAACCGCTAGGGAGTGAGAGCAGAGGGAATTGTAGACAGTCTGATGGTCACTAACAGTGTCTCACGTCACAGTGCCAGTTTTGTAAGTTTCTCTCCCTCCCGAGTCCCGGATCCATCTGAACAGACTAGAGTCAGACTCACTCAGAGTGTTAATAATGTGTTGGCTGGCATTTGATTTAGAAAAGTACCTTTCCTGTGCATAAGATCAGTATTTTTATTTTGCATCGAGCTGAGCTTACACAGCCTAACAGTGATCTCCAAACTCCATGAGATGGACAGTGGAAGAAATATTTTCCTGGCTAGGCTGGCTTGAAATAACGCTACCGCTACCCAATGATGATGATCCCTTAAGTCATTAACCCATTGTTAAATTTAGTAGTTTGGAGCCGTGGCGTGCCTAGTGCCCTGCCCCTACCTGAAGTTAATGCAAAGAGAACGGATAGTATCCAGCACTTCAACCCAGGAACCAGGGGACCAAAGCAAGTAGCTGCCAACTTGCAAAAAACAGTATAAAATACAGACAAGGTGGTCTCCTTACAATATTCCTTCTTTATTTGTGAACATGAGGAACAGGAACACATAAAGTCACTTTATTTGTTCCTGTTCCTCATGTTCACAAATAAAGAAGGAATATTGTAAGGAGACCACCTTGTCTGTATTTCCTACCTGAAGTTAAGTCAGCGGGTCAACCCCCTCCTCTCCAGTCCACTCAGGCACCGCTCCACCGATCCTTCTGTCGTCTCCACAGCAGCTCCACACTGGCATGTCTTCTGAGAGTTCTTCTCACAGCCTGGCCAGGGAGATCATGTCCGTGACTCCCTCCATCCATGTGGGGCTGCTTGTCAACAGTGTCTCAGACAGGAAGGCGGGCGGCAGGTCGAAAATGTCACGTGACCTCGGTAAAAAGCCGGTCACGTGACTGCCGCACATTCAAAATAAAATTATTATTTACAAATTTTTTTATTTTGGGGTAGGTTTTTTGTTTTAACAAGGGTGTTAGAATAGGAATTACTTAATATTTTGGATAATTTTGTTTGTTATTTTCTGTAATGTTATGTTTTTTTTTATTTTTTTTTATTTTATATATATTTTTTATTTTGAATAAGGGTAGTTTTTATTTATTTTGTGTAATGTTAGTTTTTTTTATTTTTGTAATTGTTTATTATTTTTAATGTAGTTAGTATTTTTTTATTTTATGTAAGTGTATTTTAATTGGGGTAAGTTAGGGAGTGTTAGGTTAGGGGGCTTAGTTTTAATTTAAATATTATGCATTGTTGGGGGTTGGCGGTTTAGGGGTTAATTGGTTTCTATAGGGGTTTGCATTGTGTTTAAGGGTTAATACATTTTAATAGACATTGCGTTGTTGGGGGATGGTGGTTTAGGGGTTAATATGTTTATTAGATATTGCGATGTGGGGGGATGTCGGATTAGGGGGTTTGAATGGCATTTGAACGTGTAGGTTTAATATTTTTTTTGCGGGTAATATTTTTACGTGCAATTTCAACTTTTTTTTAATTTTTACTTATGCGTCTCAATATGATATACTGACTATATTACCTTTCTGTTTACAGTTCTGATGGTACTATTTATACACAAAGGAGCCCATTTATCAAGCTCCGCAACCTGTCCGACTGCTCTGAGGCGGCGGACAGAACTCGTGTGAAATCAACCCGATCGAATATGATCGGGTTGATTGACACCCCCTGCTGGCTGCCGATTAGCCGCGAATCTGCAGGGGGCGGCGTTGCACCAGCAGTTCACAAGAGCTGCTGGTGCAATGCGTAATACGGAGAGCGTATTGCTCTCCGCATTCAGCGATGTCTGTCGGAACATGATCCGCTGATCGGATCATGTCAGACAGGCATTTAATAAATAGGCCCCAAAGTATTAAAAATGATATAAAACTACCTTTAGGTTACATGTATAAGCTGTATAATAAAATGTAAATATTGCCTAAATGACATAAGATATTGTTGTTTACACTTCGTCCCATCCCCTCTCCAAACTGTTCCATTTTATAGATGCAAATATTCCGAAAATCCAAACTTTTACCGGTCCAAAGCAGTTTGTATAAAGAATTTTCTAACTGTACTGGGAATCAGTTGATGATTGGTGGCTACACACATTTGTCTCTTGTCATTGGATTAGCAGATGTGTTCAGCTAGCTTTGAGCAGTACATTGCTGCTGTGGACCTGACTTTATCTATGTGTTTATTAACTCAGTGGTTTAAACATACAGCTATATAAAATCAGTAGTGCAAAAATATTATATTATTCTATTATACTATTAATGTATTAGAGCAATAACTTTTTGCACGTTTATGTGTTTTCAATAATTGCAGTCATTCTCTTGAGGAAAAGAAAGCAATGTCTTTAATATCACACCCTTATATTAATTAATGCATCACATCCCAGAATCCTTTTCACAAGCCGTTTAACGTTTTTTACTCCACACACGTCAATCAGGAATCCGGAAGGTCACCAGATTAGGCTGGCTGTGCAGTCTTTGTGTGGTTAATTGGCTGGAGACTGACGAGGAGAGCACAGGCACGTTTACATCCCAGCTGCAGGCCTTTTACACAATGCTACAGCCTTTCATCGGCTCATAAATATTTCAGTTGGCAAGGAAGGACCTCTGGTTTCTGGCAGAATAGAAGCCTGGAGAGTTGCCTAGCAACCTATAGCCTATTCCTGTTCTTGGAAATTATTCCTCGCTTAGGAATATTCTTTTGTTTTTTTTCTTTGTTTTGTTTTTTCTTTTGCTAGTAATGGATTTCAATTAATCATGGTCATGGGTGGGTGGGTGGGTGGGGGGCGTAGTGCTGTGGGTCTCACTCTCAATAAAATGCAACAATACATTGTAGCCCTTTTACCAGTAAAAGATTAATTGTAACTCTGTCTTTGTTCAATTCTGTGTAGAAACATCAAGTTGTTTAAAAGCTGAATGCTGTTTACTGAACACAGGTCACTTATAGGGTTTTTAGGAGTCCAGTAATCAACTGGACGGTCCAGTATTTCAGCAGTCCGTCCAGTAAAATCTATACAAAAATACCAGTCACTAATTTAAAAAATAAATAAAAATAAAATAAGTTTCTGAGTGACTGCTAAAATCTTCTATGTATTACAAATATGGCTCTGAAAGAAGAGACAAGCACTAGTCTATATGTTACAGGTAGACAAGGATGGGGGAAAAATTCTGTTTTATATTTTTGAGATGGCAGGAATGTAAAAATACTGCTCAGTTTGTTTTTGTAACCGCTTGGGTAAAATCCCTGCTCTGCATTTTTTATTTGTTTTATTTGGAACCATAGGAGTGTAAACTGACTAATGTATGTTTGCTGCTAGCAGTCAAAGAGGGTCAAATCACTGCTTTGTTTGTTGTTGGCAACCAATAGGTAAAATCATTGATTTGTGTTACTGGCAGCCAAGGGGATACAATTACTGCTAAGTTGAGCAAAATGTATAGAGTTTCAATGGTGAGGCTTACTGTACAGTTTAGGAGGCATTGCGTGACCTCAGCTACTAACTGTGCTCAGTAAACCACAGGTTATCCATTATTATTGTGGAGGGCGGCTGGCAACTCTAGTCATTTTATTGACAAATTTGACATAAATTAATACAAATTGTAAATGTATGTATGCTTTGTGCTTAGAGCATTTCTACATGTACTTGAAACTAAAAATTAAACTCTCATGAATCAGAGAGAACATGCAATTTTAAGAAACTTTTCAATTCACATCTGTTATTAAATTTACTTTGTTCTTTTAGTATCCTTGGTTGAAATGCATACCTAGGTAGACTCAGGAGTAGCAATGAACTCCTGGGAGCTAGCTGCTGATTGGTGGCTACATAGATAACTTAGACTTGTCATTGACTCACTAGATATGGTCCCAGTAGTGCATTGTTGCTCTGGAGCTTACTTTATCTATATGTTTTGCAAGGGTTAAACACATAGTTTAACACTGGAATGCAGTGAAAGCTTGATTTCAACATGGCGGCTCCCATGACTAGAGGGAGGTGGGGAATCACCTCAATACTATGCTTATAAAATGTATTTAGAGTTTAATGTCCCTTTAAAGGGACCTGGAAGTCAAAATTAAATTTGTATGATTCTGATAGAGCATAACATTTTGTAAAACCTTTCAAATTTACTGTTACTGTCAGATTTTTTTTCCATGAGAACATGCTAAGATAGGCTCAGGAACGTTTGTGTGTTTTTAGACATATATGTCAGCAGTAGACTTGCTTATTTGTTTGGATAAATCGTTCTGAATAAAATTCTGAAAAATATATTTTTCAGAATATTCGTGTCCTGCACTATTAGGTATTTGGTAAGTTTAAAAGAATAATGAATATACTCATGAATTAAATGTATATATGGTAAAACAAAAAGAAACAAATGCACATCCCGAGTCAGCAATTTGTGTATCAATGTTATACAAACAACCTACAGAGGGAGCTTTAGAGTGCAGTTGCTTCAGCCACTCTATGGTAAAACTCTATGGAAAACTAATCTAGTACTGTAGCTTAAAGGGGCAGTAAACTTACAAACTAATGTTATATAATTCTGCACATAGTGCACAATTATTTAACATTAGCTTACCTGCAGCTTTATACATTAAATTATTGCAAAGAAATTAAATGTAAACATCTCCTTTTACCAGAACGCAGCTCTTTGCTCTACTGTAAGGTGACCAAATTTTTAAATTGAAATCCGGGGACATTTTTTTTAACCCCTTACAGAAAATTATAGTTTGCCCCTACAATTATCACTTGCAAAACTAACTGGCCAGGTCAAATCCCGCTTATGTGTTTAATACCTGCTTTGTTTCCCTCAAAAAAAAAAAAGGACCTAGCAAATTTTAAAAAGCTGGGGGGGGGGGGTTTGCACATTGCTTCCCTATCTTCTACCACCTGTCCAAGCAGCGTGACCCATTAATCGAGGTTGAGGATTCCAGGCCTGTATAGGACCGGCTCAAACACCTACATAAAAAAAGTTATTTCTTGATAATCTTATTCTATTATAGAGAACTAGAATTCCTTTTTTTCCAAAAACAGAATTTATGTTTACCTGATAAATTACTTTCTCCAACGGTGTGTCCGGTCCACGGCGTCATCCTTACTTGTGGGATATTCTCCTCCCCAACAGGAAATGGCAAAGAGCCCAGCAAAGCTGGTCACATGATCCCTCCTAGGCTCCGCCTTCCCCAGTCATTCGACCGACGTAAAGGAGGAATATTTGCATAGGAGAAACCATATGATACCGTGGTGACTGTAGTTAAAGAAAATAAATTATCAGACCTGATTAAAAAACCAGGGCGGGCCGTGGACCGGACACACCGTTGGAGAAAGTAATTTATCAGGTAAACATAAATTCTGTTTTCTCCAACATAGGTGTGTCCGGTCCACGGCGTCATCCTTACTTGTGGGAACCAATACCAAAGCTTTAGGACACGGATGAAGGGAGGGAGCAAATCAGGTCACCTAGATGGAAGGCACCACGGCTTGCAAAACCTTTCTCCCAAAAATAGCCTCAGAAGAAGCAAAAGTATCAAACTTGTAAAATTTAGTAAAAGTGTGCAGTGAAGACCAAGTCGCTGCCTTACATATCTGATCAACAGAATCCTCGTTCTTGAAGGCCCATGTGGAAGCCACAGCCCTAGTGGAATGAGCTGTGATTCTTTCAGGAGGCTGCCGTCCGGCAGTCTCGTAAGCCAATCTGATGATGCTTTTAATCCAAAAAGAGAGAGAGGTAGAAGTTGCTTTTTGACCTCTCCTTTTACCAGAATAAACAACAAACAGGGAAGATGTTTGTCTAAAATCCTTTGTAGCATCTAAATAGAATTTTAGAGCACGAACAACATCCAAATTGTGCAACAAACGTTCCTTCTTTGAAACTGGATTCGGACACAAAGAAGGCACGACTATCTCCTGGTTAATGTTTTTGTTAGAAACAACTTTCGGAAGAAAACCAGGTTTAGTACGTAAAACCACCTTATCTGCATGGAACACCAGATAAGGAGGAGAACACTGCAGAGCAGATAATTCTGAAACTCTTCTAGCAGAAGAAATTGCAACCAAAAACAAAACTTTCCAAGATAATAACTTAATATCAACGGAATGTAAGGGTTCAAACGGAACCCCCTGAAGAACTGAAAGAACTAAATTGAGACTCCAAGGAGGAGTCAAAGGTTTGTAAACAGGCTTAATTCTAACCAGAGCCTGAACAAAGGCTTGAACATCTGGCACAGCTGCCAGCTTTTTGTGAAGTAACACAGACAAGGCAGAAATCTGTCCCTTCAAGGAACTTGCAGATAATCCTTTCTCCAAACCTTCTTGAAGAAAGGATAGAATCTTAGGAATTTTTACCTTGTCCCAAAAGAATCCTTTAGATTCACACCAACAGATATATTTTTTCCATATTTTGTGGTAAATTTTTCTAGTTACAGGCTTTCTGGCCTGAACAAGAGTATCAATGACAGAATCTGAGAATCCTCGCTTTGATAAGATCAAGCGTTCAATCTCCAAGCAGTCAGTTGGAGTGAGACCAGATTCGGATGTTCGAACGGACCTTGAACAAGAAGGTCTCGTCTCAAAGGTAGCTTCCATGGTGGAGCCGATGACATATTCACCAGGTCTGCATACCAAGTCCTGCGTGGCCACGCAGGAGCTATCAAGATCACCGATGCCCTCTCCTGATTGATCCTGGCTACCAGCCTGGGGATGAGAGGAAACGGCGGGAATACATAAGCTAGTTTGAAGGTCCAAGGTGCTACTAGTGCATCTACTAGAGTCGCCTTGGGATCCCTGGATCTGGACCCGTAGCAAGGAACCTTGAAGTTCTGACGAGAGGCCATCAGATCCATGTCTGGAATGCCCCACAGTTGAGTAATTTGGGCAAAGATTTCCGGATGGAGTTCCCACTCCCCCGGATGAAATGTCTGACGACTCAGAAAATCCGCTTCCCAATTTTCCACTCCTGGGATGTGGATTGCAGACAAGTGGCAGGAGTGAGTCTCCGCCCATTGAATGATTTTGGTCACTTCTTCCATCGCCAGGGAACTCCTTGTTCCCCCCTGATGGTTGATGTACGCAACAGTTGTCATGTTGTCTGATTGAAACCGTATGAACATGGCCTTTGCTAGCTGAGGCCAAGCCTTGAGAGCATTGAATATCGCTCTCAGTTCCAGAATATTTATCGGTAGAAGAGATTCTTCCCGAGACCAAAGACCCTGAGCTTTCAGGGGTCCCCAGACCACGCCCCAGCCCACCAGACTGGCGTCGGTCGTGACAATGACCCACTCTGGTCTGCGGAAGCTCATCCCCTGTGACAGGTTGTCCAGGGACAGCCACCAACGGAGTGAATCTCTGGTCCTCTGATTTACTTGTATCGTCGGAGACAAGTCTGTATAGTCCCCATTCCACTGACTGAGCATGCACAGTTGTAATGGTCTTAGATGAATGCGCGCAAAAGGAACTATGTCCATTGCCGCTACCATCAAACCTATTACTTCCATGCACTGCGCTATGGAAGGAAGAGGAACAGAATGAAGTATTTGACAAGAGTTCAGAAGTTTTGTTTTTCTGGCCTCTGTCAGAAAAATCCTCATTTCTAAGGAGTCTATTATTGTTCCCAAGAAGGGAACCCTTGTTGACGGAGATAGAGAACTCTTTTCTACGTTCACTTTCCATCCGTGAGATCTGAGAAAGGCCAGGACAATGTCCGTGTGAGCCTTTGCTTGAGGAAGGGACGACGCTTGAATTAGAATGTCGTCCAAGTAAGGTACTACTGCAATGCCCCTTGGTCTTAGCACCGCTAGAAGGGACCCTAGTACCTTTGTGAAAATCCTTGGAGCAGTGGCTAATCCGAACGGAAGTGCCACAAACTGGTAATGCTTGTCCAGGAATGCGAACCTTAGGAACCGATGATGTTCCTTGTGGATAGGAATATGTAGATACGCATCCTTTAAATCCACCGTGGTCATGAATTGACCTTCCTGGATGGAAGGAAGAATTGTTCGAATGGTTTCCATTTTGAACGATGGAACCTTGAGAAACTTGTTTAGGATCTTGAGATCCAAGATTGGTCTGAACGTTCCCTCTTTTTTGGGAACTACGAACAGATTGGAGTAGAACCCCATCCCTTGTTCTCCTAATGGAACAGGATGAATCACTCCCATTTTTAACAGGTCTTCTACACAATGCAAGAATGCCTGTTTTTTTATGTGGTCTGAAGACAATTGAGACCTGTGGAACCTCCCCCTTGGGGGAAGCCCCTTGAATTCCAGAAGATAACCTTGGGAGACTATTTCTAGCGCCCAAGGATCCAGAACATCTCTTGCCCAAGCCTGAGCGAAGAGAGAGAGTCTGCCCCCCACCAGATCCGGTCCCGGATCGGGGGCCAACATCTCATGCTGTCTTGGTAGCAGTGGCAGGTTTCTTGGCCTGCTTTCCTTTGTTCCAGCCTTGCATTGGTCTCCAGGCTGGTTTGGCTTGAGAAGTATTACCCTCCTGCTTAGAGGACGTAGCACTTGGGGCTGGTCCGTTTCTGCGAAAGGGACGAAAATTAGGTTTATTTTTGGCCTTGAAAGACCTATCCTGAGGAAGGGCGTGGCCCTTGCCCCCAGTGATATCAGAGATAATCTCTTTCAAGTCAGGGCCAAACAGCGTTTTCCCCTTGAAAGGAATGTTAAGCAATTTGTTCTTGGAAGACGCATCCGCTGACCAAGATTTTAACCAAAGCGCTCTGCGCGCCACAATAGCAAACCCAGAATTTTTCGCCGCTAACCTAGCCAATTGCAAAGTGGCGTCTAGGGTGAAAGAATTAGCCAATTTGAGAGCACGAATTCTGTCCAAAATCTCCTCATAAGAAGAAGAATTATTATTGATCGCCTTTTCTAGCTCATCGAACCAGAAACACGCGGCTGTAGTGACAGGGACAATGCATGAAATTGGTTGTAGAAGGTAACCTTGCTGAACAAACATCTTTTTAAGCAAACCTTCTAATTTTTTATCCATAGGATCTTTGAAAGCACAACTATCTTCTATGGGTATAGTGGTGCGTTTGTTTAGAGTAGAAACCGCCCCCTCGACCTTGGGGACTGTCTGCCATAAGTCCTTTCTGGGGTCGACCATAGGAAACAATTTTTTAAATATGGGGGGAGGGACGAAAGGTATACCGGGCCTTTCCCATTCTTTATTTACAATGTCCGCCACCCGCTTGGGTATAGGAAAAGCTTCGGGGGGCCCCGGGACCTCTAGGAACTTGTCCATTTTACATAGTTTCTCTGGAATGACCAAATTCTCACAATCATCCAGAGTGGATAACACCTCCTTAAGCAGAGCGCGGAGATGTTCCAACTTAAATTTAAATGTAATCACATCAGGTTCAGCTTGTTGAGAAATTTTCCCTGAATCTGAAATTTCTCCCTCAGACAAAACCTCCCTGGCCCCCTCAGACTGGTGTAGGGGCCCTTCAGAACCAATATCATCAGCGTCCTCATGCTCTTCAGTATTTCCTAAAACAGAGCAGTCGCGCTTTCGCTGATAAGTGGGCATTTTGGCTAAAATGTTTTTGATAGAATTATCCATTACAGCCGTTAATTGTTGCATAGTAAGGAGTATTGGCGCGCTAGATGTACTAGGGGCCTCCTGTGTGGGCAAGACTGGTGTAGACGAAGGAGGGGATGATGCAGTACCATGCTTACTCCCCTCACTTGAGGAATCATCTTGGGCATCATTTTCTCTAAATTTTGTGTCACATAAATCACATCTATTTAAATGAGAAGGAACCTTGGCTTCCCCACATTCAGAACACAGTCTATCTGGTAGTTCAGACATGTTAAACAGGCATAAACTTGATAACAAAGTACAAAAAACGTTTTAAAATAAAACCGTTACTGTCACTTTAAATTTTAAACTGAACACACTTTATTACTGCAATTGCGAAAAAGTATGAAGGAATTGTTCAAAATTCACCAAAATTTCACCACAGTGTCTTAAAGCCTTAAAAGTATTGCACACCAAATTTGGAAGCTTTAACCCTTAAAATAACGGAACCGGAGCCGTTTTTATATTTAACCCCTTTACAGTCCCTGGTATCTGCTTTGCTGAGACCCAACCAAGCCCAAAGGGGAATACGATACCAAATGACGCCTTCAGAAAGTCTTTTCTATGTATCAGAGCTCCTCACACATGCATCTGCATGTCATGCTTCTCAAAAACAAGTGCGCAATACATGCGCGAAAATGAGACTCTGCCTATGATTAGGGAAAGCCCCTAGAAAATAAGGTGTCCAATACAGTGCCTGCCGGTTATTTTACAAAATTCCCAAGATTAAAATAATTCCTCAAGGCTATGGAGTATAAAATATGTTTATATATAAATCGATTTAGCCCAGAAAATGTCTACAGTCTTAAAAAGCCCTTGTGAAGCCCTTTTTTTCTGTCTGTAATAAAAATGGCTTACCGGATCCCATAGGGAAAATGACAGCTTCCAGCATTACATCGTCTTGTTAGAATGTGTCATACCTCAAGCAGCAAAAGTCTGCTCAGTGTTCCCCCAACTGAAGTTAATTCCTCTCAACAGTCCTGTGTGGAAACAGCCATCGATTTTAGTAACGGTTGCTAAAATCATTTTCCTCTTACAAACAGAAATCTTCATCTCTTTTCTGTTTCAGAGTAAATAGTACATACCAGCACTATTTTAAAATAACAAACTCTTGATTGAATAATAAAAACTACAGTTAAACACTAAAAAACTCTAAGCCATCTCCGTGGAGATGTTGCCTGTACAACGGCAAAGAGAATGACTGGGGAAGGCGGAGCCTAGGAGGGATCATGTGACCAGCTTTGCTGGGCTCTTTGCCATTTCCTGTTGGGGAGGAGAATATCCCACAAGTAAGGATGACGCCGTGGACCGGACACACCTATGTTGGAGAAATAACGAGTAAAAATGTCAAACGTATACTATAACATAAATAGAAAGAGGCAGGGTGGCGCAGAAAACTCAAACTAGAAAATACAATAAATGAATAAATAAAATACAATACAGTTTACAGTAAAATATTATAGCAATATATAGTAAAATGAAATAATATAATGTGATACAAATGTCTATTAGCTGTAAAAAATCCTAAACGATCAGAAGTAATCAGGAGCACATCAAATATGGAGAGCAAAGTCTTCAGGCGTTAGTCCCCTATTAGATGAACACTTACTTGAATGAACCTCAATCACATGAGGTAAGAATGTAGCACTTTCATAAAAGAGTAAGGCACTCCCTGTAGAAAAGATAGAACGATCAACTGGATCTCCCAGAGTGTAGACTTCTGTATCTTGGAATATGGATAGTAGAATCCAATGGTTTGTTTGGAAGTATACATTGTGTTAGTGCTGGTTTAGGGTCCCAGGAAGGGGGAGACCTTGTCGTTGTCCTGGGCTTGATCCTTTGCCGCAAAATGTAACTGACTTCCCCCAGTTTTTCTTTTAAACATTACTCTGAATCTGCTGGAATTGGAAGTTACTACTTACTACTTACTAAAGAGAGCACGAGGACATTTGGAGGATTCTACTATCCATATTCCAAGATACAGAAGTCTACACTCTGGGAGATCCAGTTGATCGTTCTATCTTTTCTACAGGGAGTGCCTTACTCTTTTATGAAAGTGCTACATTCTTACCTCATGTGATTGAGGTTCATTCAAGTAAGTGTACATCTAATAGGGGACTAACGCCTGAAGACTTTGCTCTCCATATTTGATGTGCTCCTGATTACTTCTGATCGTTTAGGATTTTTTACAGCTAATAGACATTTGTATCACATTATATTATTTCATTTTACTATATATTGCTATAATATTGCTATATTGCTATAATATTTTACTGTAAACTGTATTGTATTTTATTTATTCATGTATTGTATTTTCTAGTTTGAGTTTTCTGCGCCACCCTGCCTCTTTCTATTTATGTCTCTTTATTGAGGAGTGATAGGTCTCCTCTGCCATTTGGGGTTTGGCAGCTGGATACATCTTGCTGGAATTTTTTATGAGGTGCTGGGTATAGAGTATATACCTTGTGGCATAGCCTTTATTTGACAGTGAGCGCCTAGGAGTGATTCAGTGGATTCTTTCTACTGGTTCATTTATCTTCTGTCTTTGTATACTATAACATAGTTACCCCTACAAGCAACGCAGTACCCTTTTGGTTTTTAACACGCACACGTTACTCAAAGCCAAAGATACACATCTCTTATATGCGCTATAGTACATTTGGACCAAAGTGTCCCGCAAGTTATGGCTGCTCCTGTTTCCGCTGCTGCACCTATACCTACCAGGAGCATGTCCGGTTCTGCACCTCTACCTCAGCGATATGGAGGCGATCCTATTCAGTGCAGAGGGTTTTTGAACCAGGTGGGCATTTACTTTGAGATGTTACCTCAGGCGTTTCCTTCTGACAGAGCTAAGGTGGGATTTCTCATCTCGTTACTCTCTGACACAGCTCTTGCCTGGGCTAATCCCTTGTGGGAGACTAATAAACCTGTGATTTCAAATTACCCTGAATTTGTGGCCTCCTTTCGAAGGGTATTTGATGTTCCGGCTCGCTCTTCCTCTGCTGCTAAACGACTCATGTCCATTCAGCAACCTACCACCGCGCTTGCCGCAGAGGTAGGTTGGAAAAATGAAGCCCTTGTTGCCACCTTTTTTCATGGGCTCTCTGATGCGATTAAAGACTAAGTTGCTGCCAGAGATTAACCAGAGGATCTCGAGGCATTGGTGTCTTTTTTGATCCTAATTGACATCAGACTCAGAGAGATTCCCTCTTTCAAGGAGCGCTTGCGGAAGCCTCCTGTTCCGTTGTCTCCTACATGTTCGTTCCCACCCATGCCACCCTCTTCTCCCATGCCTCCTGGTCCCTAGTCACCAGGTACTACTGAGCCAATGCAGCTGGGATTCACGCGTCTCTTCGCGGCGGAGAGGGCCTTTAGGAGGAGGGAAGGGCTCTGCCTCTATTGTGGGTTACAGGGCCACCTTTTGAAGTCTTGTCCTACGCGGCCGGGAAACGCTCACACCTAAGGTCCTGTCGGGGGCAGACCTTGGGTGGTTTATCCTCGTCCCCGGAACTGCTTAAGAAGAAACCTTTCCTGGATGGACTCCTCCATAGTCACTCAGGCTCTTGTTGACTCCGGTGCTGCGGGCTATTTCATTGACAGTGCTTTTGTATCAAAGCATTCCATTCCTGTTTTGCCTCGGTCCGTTCCGCTTGCTATTGAGGCCATTGATGGCAGGCCCCTTCAGCCCGCACTTGTTACTCACTAAACTGCTCCGTTGTTCATGGCTGTTGGGGCTCTCCATTTTGAAATCCTCCAGTTCCAGGTGATAAACTCTCCGCATTTTCCGGTTGTTCTGGGTTATCCCTGGCTCCAAAAGCACAATCCCAGTCTCGACTGGAGCAGGTCCGAAATTTTGTCGTGGTCCCCGCAATGTATTTCCACTTGTCTTGCCAGAGGAGTACCGAGAGTTTCTAGACGTGTTTGACAAGGTGCGTGCCGGTACGTTGCCTCCTCACCGGTCTTACGATTGTGCCATAGACCTGCAACCCGGAGCCATTCCTCCTTGGGGTTGAGTGTACCTTCTGTCTGTTGCAGAGAGTTGTGCTATGGAGGAGTATGTAGCCGATGCTCTGTCACGGGGGATCATCCGCAAATCCTGCTCTCCTGCAGGGGCTGGCTTCTTCTTTGTGAAGAAAAAGGGTGGCGAGTTAAGACCATGTATCGATTATAGGGGTCTTAATCGTTTTACCATTAAGAATGCTTACCCTATTCCGCTTATTACGGAACTCTTTGACCACCTCAAGGGAGCTACGGTCTTTACTAAACTTGATTTGAGAGGAGCGTACAATCTCGTTAGGATTAAGGAGGGCCACGGATGGAAAACAGCATTTAACACCAGGAGGCCCTTTGGCCTATGTAATGCTCCTGCTGTTTTTCAGGAATTTATTAATGATGTCCTACATGATATGTTGCAAGAGTGTGTTGTGGTGTACTTAGACGACATCCTCATACACTCACCCACACTTGAGGCTCATCGTTCTGATGTTACACGGGTTCTTCAGAGACTACGTGAGAACGGCCTGTTTTGTAAACTCGAGAAATGTGAGTTCCATCAGACTCAAGTAACCTTCCTAGGTTATGTTATCTCCATTGCAGGGTTCTCCATGGATCCTGACAAGTTATCTGCAGTTCTGCAGTGGCCTCACCCAGTTGGTCTTCGGTCTATTCAACGTTTTTTGGGGTTCGCCAATTACTATAGAAAGTTTATTAAAAACTTTTCTTCCTTGGTCAAACCTATCACAGACATGACCCGTAAAGAGAATGATCCACTCCATTGGTCACCTACTGAGATTAAGGTCTTTGATAGTCTTAAGACTGCCTTTGCTTCCGCTCCAGTTCTGGCTCATCCTAACCCTGTCCTACCTTTCGTTCTTGAGACTGAGACTGGAGTAGGTGCCCTCTTGTCTCAACGTCCTACGCCTGGAGTTTCCTTGCATCCGTGTGGTTTCTTCTCTAAGAAATTGTCTCCAGCGGAGTGCAATTATGAAATTGGCGACAGGGAATTACTGGCCATAATTTTGGCCCTTAAGGAATGGAGGCATCTTCTCGAGGGTACTAGCGTGCCAGTGCTCATTCTTACTGACCACAAGAATTTAACTTATATATCTGAAGCAAAACGTTTGTCGCCCCGACAGGCCAGATGGGCGCTATTTTTGTCTCGGTTTAATTATGTGGTCTCCTACCTGCCTGGTAGTAAGAATGTTAGGGCTGATGCCCTCTCTCGACAATTTTCGCCTCTGTCAAAGGAGGAGTCTGCACCTACTCCTGTTATACCTCCTGACCATATTTTGGCTACCATACATACTAATTTGACTTCTCCCTTGGGGGAGGAGATCCTGGCTGCACAAACCAATGCACCTCATGAGAAACCTAGTGGTAAGTGTTTTGTTCCCGAGAATCTTCAAACTAAACTTTTGCACACTTACCACTATCCTAAAGCCGCAGGTCACCCAGGCAAGAACCAAATGATTTGGTCTGTCACTCGACAATTCTGGTGGCCAGGTCTTCGTTCTGATGTTGCTGCGTATGTTGCCTCCTGCTCAGTTTGTGCACAGAATAAGACTCCTCAACGTCTTCCTGTGGGTCTTCTTCAACCTATTGCTAATGGTGAGCATCCTTGGACTTCATTGTCGAGCTCCCTGTTTCCAATGGAAATACTGTTATCCTTATGGTGGTTGACCATTTTTCTAAAATGTCACATTGCATTCCCTTGATGAAGCTGCCTACCGCTCAGGAGCTTGCTTCAATTTTTGCCCGGGAGGTCTTCCGTTTACATGGGTTACCCAAGGAGATAGTGTCGGACCGGGGTAGCCAGTTTGTCTCCAGATTTTGGCGTTCCTTTTGTGCTCAAATGGGGATCCAGCTTTCCTTCTCCTCTGCATATCACCCTCAATCCAATGGGGCTGCGGAACTGTCTAATCAAGCTCTGGAACAGTTCCTCCGTTGCTATGTCTCAGATCACCACAATAATTGGTCTGAACTGTTACCTTGGCAGAGTTTGCTCATAATAGTGCTATTAATGCTTCCTCCAAGTTATCCCCGTTCATGGCGAATTATGGGTTTCAATCGTCCTTGTTGCCCGATTCATTCATGTCTCAGGGTATTCTGGCTTTGGAGGAGCATCTCCGGCAACTCCGTTCCACGTGGGTGCAGATTCAGGATTGCCTTCATCGTTCTATGCAGCGCCAAATGTTCCAGGCTGATCGTAGGCGTCTGCCCGCACCTTCCTACCAGGTTGGTGAGAGAGTTTGGCTGTCCTCCCGCAACTTGAACCTTTGTGTGCTTTCCAATAAATTGGCTCCCCGTTATGTTGGTCCTTTTCTGATACTCCGACGGGTTAATCCTGTGGCCTACGCTCGACCTTCCTCCTGCTATTCGCATCTCAAATGTTTTTCATGTCTCCCTCTTGAAACCATTGGTTTTTAATCGGTTTACCACTGTGTTGCCTTGTGCCCGTCCTATCTTTGTTGACAACCATGAGGAGTATGAGGTCAGCAGCATTATTGATTTTCGTATGTCCAGGGGCCGTGTACAGTATTTGGTTCACTGGAGGGGCTACGGTCTGGAGGAGCGTTCTTGGGTTCCCTCCTCTGATGTTCATGTTCCCACCCTCCTTCGTGCCTTTCATGCCCGTTTCCACAATAAGCCTTTTGTCCTCCCACGGGGGAGGGGTAGTTGAGGGGAGGGTACTGTCCGGGTTTTTTCCCTGTTGTGTTTGCCATGTGCTGCTGGCAGCCATTTTACTTGCCTCTCTTCCTGACTATGGTGCATTGTGGGGGATGCTGCTCATTTCCTGTACTTCCTTTTATGGCCAGACTGGTGTGCATCATCCATGTGAGACAGGATGCCGTCTCAGAATTGTGATGTCATCACTTATTATTTAAAGGGCCTCTGTTTAGTATGCTTTGCCTTTGCGTTGTCTCAGATCTGTTTGTGAGAGCTCCTGTGTATTACCTGGCTGCCTGATGTCCTTCCTGGTTCCTGATCCCTGGCTTGTTCCTGACTCTGCCGTTTTCCTTGTTCCTGATTCCGGCTCATCTGACTATTCGCTTTGGCTCCTGACTCGGCTCATCTGACTACCAGCTCTGGTTTTGACTCCTGGCTTGTTATTTTACTTGTGGACTTTTTATTATTTTTTGCTATTAATAAAGGTGTGATTATTTTTGCACTTCTCGTCTCAGTCTGATTCCTGGCACCCTGACATAATGCCTCATGATAGACCACTAGTAAAATCAATCACCAGAAGATACCCCTACTTTGTAGTTTTTGACCAATCAAATTCTTTGAAAGCTTATGTAGTTCTAAACATTCCAATTTAATATACTAGACCTTCCCAACAAGGGCTCAGCCTCTCAATTCCATTGTGCCTGCACATATCATGCTTCCACAACTAACTAAATACTAACAACCAATGAGAACTTCCCTTGCACCTTTGAGCACTTGTAAAGCAGGCTGGCAACCCTGTGCAGCACCTTACAATCTATATAGAGAGAGCTTCGAAGCTTTTAGCTTCAGTTGCTCTGTGAGCACCAGCGGTGAAGTGTCTAGGGGAAGTGGAACCGCTGCTGTAGCTCTACACAACTAATCAGTGTCCAAAACAGATAAATCTATCAACTTCCCACGAGCACCGCTAACATGCACGGACATTTCCGGGGACATAATTTGTCCAGGGATAGTCTCCTCAAACCGGGGATTGTCCCCTGAAATTGGGGACGTCTGGTCACCCTACTCTACTGAGCGGGTCTGGTTTTTCCACAGCGCATCCGGCAACACTGTTTAGTCACAGTGTGCCCCCGTCACGCCATTAAAATGAATGTATCTCGCTCCCGCTCTGGTCTAGTATCAGGAGCGAGCTACATTCATTTTAATGGCGTGACTGTGCACACTGTGACTAAACAGTGTTGCCAGATGCGCTGTGGAAAAAGCAGACCCGCTCAGTAGAGCAAAAAGCGGCGTTCTGGTAAAAGGAGCTTTTACATATAATTTATTTGCAATAATGTAATGTATAAAGCTGCCGGTAAGCTAATGTTCTATAATTCTACACTATGTGCAGAATTATATAACATTAGTTTGTAAGTTTACTGCCCCTTTAAATCACTATATTTAACACTATATATTAGTAGTGTTTGCAACAATGTTTGTAACAATGTTATAAATATAGAGCTTAAGACACATCCAGGCTCCTGAGCCTACCTATGTATATTTAGGTAAGGTGTTTTATCCAAGGAGACCAAGCTAACATGGTAAATTTAACAACAGAACTAAATTACAAAATACTTCAAATGCCTAAATTAATTCTTTGATTTGCAGCATTTTGAAAAAAACTCAAGTTACAGATTTTGCTTTTTGACCTCTGTTTTTTTATATATTTCTACATTTTTCTATTTAGCAATTTTTAGTATTCATTTTCTTTCATTTTATTAGGTTGACCTTGTATGGTTTATGTCACGCCGCTCTAGCCATTGCTAGGGGCGCGACGTCTCCCTGCTTCTCCTTCTCTGCTCGTTGCCAGGGGTTGTGTCGGGTTCGAATGCGTGCGGCACTGATGCCGGTCGGACCTTTGTGGCGCGAATCCTGCGCCTATGTAAGTTTCACTACAATGATATGTCACTGACAAAGTATAGGTGTTACTTTGTGTGCTCCTGGGTGTGACAGATAGTTGTATTAATTTGCCTATTTGTGTATGATCCCTGCCTGTCTGACTACTCTGCCTGCTATACCCCTTAATTACTGGATTGATATACTGCTGCTGAACCCTGCCTGTCTGACTACTCTGCTTTTTAACCCCTGTTGTTCTGGATTGCCTCTTTGTTGCTGAATCCTGCCTCCCTGACCATTCTAGTGGTGTGCCCTTGGACTGCTTTACTGTTGCTAAATCCTGCCTGCCTGACCATTCTAGTGGTTTGTTCTTGGACTGCTCTGCTGTTGTCGCTGGGGACTGTCCTGCCTTTGGTGAGTGCCGCCTTCCTCATCTCACTAACTTTCTCTGCTCTGGGATATTCCCTATCATTCCAGCTCGATGCCGGGATAACAAGACTACTGGCCGAGTTCGGTCTGATAGAGGAGTATCCCACGATTATCATTACTGTTTATGGAAATAAGCTTCATATGGGAAAATAGATAACAGCCATGTTTTTATTTTGTGTCAATGAGTTTTGCTCAGATGATTGACCTAACACAGATAAATCACTTATCAATAAATACAAGATAGGGTTAAAAAAATCAACTATCAATAAGGTATGTTTCTTTTTATAGTGAAAAAAAAAATATTGTATATGAATATGTTTTTTGGCAGGATTTAACCATTTAGTAATATAAGGAAACTAGTTTTAAAATCAAATGGCCTTTCTAAACAGAGTATTTTATTTTTACACTAAAATGTTCCTTTAACCATTTTTAAAACGATTGTATTGCTTTTACTGTGCAAAATTTGATGAATGTAAACCGGTTACAGATTTCCTTGCCTGGTTGACCATAATCACACTGTAATTTTACTGATCCATAAAGGAAACTTTATCAAGCTGCAGGCAGACAAGTCCTCAACCAGGGAACCTGTCCGGCCATAAACGCCACTTCTGAGGCAACATTGCTTGGCGAAAGTTAACATTGCACAACAGCTTGGATGGTTGCAAGGAAGTCACACAAAATGCATTAGTTCAGGGTGATTTATCTCCACCGCTTTTGAACTGTTTCTTAAATTAGTGCTTGTCAGCTTCCTCAAGCGAGCCCAGAGTGGGACATAGAGGAAAGACCCAGTACAGTGTGTTGCACTGTCTCATACGGCAGGGTTAAAAAAACATTCTTCCATTTGGGTGATAATACTTATTCCTACGGATCAAGCTAAACTTTAGTTTGGGCCTAAATCAAAAAGAGATCCAACAAAAATATGTGACCCATACAGAAGTATTGGCCATTGACTAGGGAATCCCAGTCTCCCAACCTTGACATGTATTGTCTGTCTGCACACTTGCTCCCTGTCCTCTGCTCCAGTACAGCATGTAGTGTATGCAGATTGAGTCAGTAACCGTAAACCATTGTCACCCCGCTCCGTCCTGTTGCTATGGCCATTGCCATGGATGCAGCGCTTGCTGTGGGCGCACGGTGATGACGCCATTCCCCCTCTGATGCCGGTCGGATCACCTGTGAGGCCTCCTTGGCGTAAATCTGCGCCTATGTAAGTACCTGCATTGCTTACCTACAGTGCCTAAGTATAGGTTGTACTTTGTGTATTCCTGGGTGCTTGTTTATTCTGCTGTCTACTTGTTACTGAACCTCTGCATTGCATTCTGACTACTCTTCTGGTTAACCCCTGAACTGCTGTGTATTTGAACTGCCTGCCTAATACTGAACCTCTGCTTGCCACTGACCTCTCTTCTGATTAACCCCTGAATTGCTGTGTTGCTTTGGACTGCTTGCTTGTTGCTGGACTCTGCTTGTGGTACCGTTAAGGATTGGACTGTCTGCCTGGCATTGATCTCTGCCTTCCTTGACCACTCTCTGCTTAACCCCTTTGGTACCGTGAATAATTGGATTGTCTGTCTGGTGTATTACTCTGCACTTCCTTGGACCATTTCCCTGTTTCTCTTGTCACTCTGTGAGTATTAGATTGCATCCTCATTTTCTCTATGTATTTTTGTCCTGGGATATTTCCTTATCTTGCCACTTGACGCTGGGATAAGAAGACTACTGGTCAGGATTGGTCTGATAGGAAAATATCCCACGAGCATTACAACCATATGACCCCGCTATTCAGCAATATATTCAAATAAACACCTGACACATAAGTGGGTTATAAAAGACCATAGCAGTGGCGTCATTAGGGGGGTGCGGGCCACACCCGGGTGACACCACCAGGATTTTTTTTTTTTTAAATTTTATTGAAATTCAAAGAAATACAATGTAGAGATGCATAGATTTTTTTTTATTAGAGGTGCCAGCATTTGTGAACATTAGTGGGACTGGGGAAGTTGTAGACACTTCATTTTTTTTGCCCCTTGAGCCAGCGCTGCAATTTCCACAAATAGTTTTCCCGGCTGCTTTTGCTTGTTTGTACTTTGCTCCTCCCCTGCCCAATTTCACTATGAATGTTGTGGGTGTGCCGTGGGGCTTGCGAACTTGCGCTTCTAGCCTAAACCTGCCTGCCTATCTGTGTTCACTGCTCAGTGACGGGTGGAGCAGTGGAGTCACTCACTGCTGTGCTGTCTCTCTAAATGGGAACCGGGAAATCGTGAGGGGGATGCCTGGAACTTCACCGCATGACTGTCTGACACTGTCTCTAAAGTGAAGGAGCCATGTATGATGCCCACCAGACCGGTACGGTTACGGTACACTAAGTGCACACTGAAGAGGTAGGAGGGGAGGATGGGCAGAGTGCAGAGGTGATTGGCCATAAGAAGCAGTAGGCACGTGGCCCAGGGCTGTTCACTGACAGACTTGGAACCAAGTCAGAGAGCAGAATTTTCATTGTTTGCGCACCTAAACCTTTTCTTTAGTGATTTATTTTAAAGTGCTCTGTTTATCTTTCATTTAATGCTCTGCTGAGCCAGGGAGCAGCTCTAGGCATGAACCTTATAATTAATGCAGTGCAGATGACATATTTTGTATGTCTGTGTGTGTGTCTGAGTGTTTTTCTGTGTGTGTCTGAGTGTGTTTCCGAGTGTTTGTGTGTGCATATGAGTGTGTTTTTAAGTGTGTCTTGAGTGTTTGTATGTGTGTGTGCCTGTGTTTTTGTGTTTGTGTGTGTCTGCTTTCTGGGGGGGTGACACCATAACTTACCGTAGCGGGTGACACCAACCCTAGTGACGCCACTGGGCCATAGCTCAGTTTATTAAACAAAAAACATATATAAATATCAACAATAAGAAACCATAAATATCCTTCTTGCTTTGCTTGTCCCTTAAAGCTCCTCACCCCAACTCAGCTTTCAAGCAACTGGAAGCCACACTTCTCCTTACCAACCAGGAGGTACACCCAGTCCGAAAACCAACTCCAGCCAGCTAGCACCATCAAAACTAAGCTGCCACTACCAAAATACAAGGAGGGTGGGCATGAGCTTCTTCTCACATGTTTGCACCGTCAAAAGAGGCTTTAATTTCCATGTCTTACCTGTATAAATACTCCTATTAAGCCCCTACTCCTATTATAAACTGCCCACTATCCCTAATGCCTGCTAAGGGGTCAAACACCTCATATCTATTCCATCAGGGCTTGCTTTTGTGTCTACATACAGGACAGCATACTTTTCAATTGATTGCAAGGCACCAGCCTCTAAATGGTCTTCATAAAACTGAACCTTTATCAATATTATAGGTGGACCCATCTAGAACATTAATGAAGGTCCAATTTTATAAAGCCAGATTGGAGGTTGGTGCATTCTTTCCATGTGAGATTTTGAGCGGTGAAAACTCTATAATACTGTGCCTCATTGTTGTAAGTGCTGTTCCTACAGTTCTATTCTATCACGGGATGGCAAGTCTGCCCACTGTCCCTCACGCAACTTCTCCTGCCTTGCTGTTTTACTATAGCTCTTTACTGACTGTCCTCATCCTGCCCCATTGAAGCTTAAAGATTAAACAAAGTCAAAATTAAACTTTCATAATTCAAATAGAGTATTTTGTTTTATAAAAGTTTCCAATTTACTTCAATAATCACTTTGTGCTTGTTGTTTTTATATGCACACTGTTTGAGGCACCACCCTCTACTGAGCATGTGCAAGAATTCATAGTATCTGAAACCCCTGACTGCACACGTCTATTAAAAATGTTTTAGTTAAAGGGACATGAGTCCCAAAACATAACATTATTTTTGTTACTAAAGGAGCACTGTTTCATTTTCCTTTAAAGGGACAGTATACTCTAATTTTCATATAACTGCATGTAATAGACACTACTATAAAGAGGAATATGCACAGATACTGATCTAAAAATCTAATATAAAACCATTTAAAAACGTATTTAAAAGCTCCCAGTTTACCACTGTTGATGAAGTTTGACTGGGACACCCAGTGAAAGGGGCTGTGAAAGCAAGAAGAGCAGACCCCCATACGAAAAGACAAATAACAAAAACTGGAGCCAGCAGGAGTCAGACATCCGTATACATCTGACACTGTGGGGCTTGGTTAGGAGTCTGAAAATCAGCACAATGTTATTACAAAATAAGCAAAACTATACATTGTTGCAAAAACACTTCCAGATGGGCTGTATTAATGTATCATCTACAAAACAGTTATGCAAAGAAACATCTAGTGTACAATGTCCCTTTAATGTGAATGCATCACAGGCAGCATTCATGTATAGTTAGCAATGCTGTATTAGCTGATTGCACACTGCTGGTGCGTGATATGGTTGTCTCAGCATTCTTTGTGTTACGCAGACACAGAAGACAGATTTCTGGACTTCATTATATGGTGGAAAACATTTCTCGTGCAGCTGATAAGAGAGTAGTAGAAATATTGTCCAGATGTATTTCCCGACAGCAGCTCCCACTGATATCTATGTCTTGTTGATCTAGTGTCTGTCTGATAGAGGTTATAAAATCTAGTTTGGATTTTGTTTCATTTTAGCTGCTTCTGATACAAAATGTCCGAACCCCCAATAGCCAGAGACCATTCAATTTACAGAATGCAGGAGTGTCAGCTCATGTGGCAAGCGAAGCATTATAGGGTCATTTACAATCCTTTTGAAAAAGCTTATCAAATTATTTAGCTACAAAAATCCTCATAGAATGAAATGATGATGTTAGCAAAAAAATCGTTAGGTAAACTTTTCTAAATGATTGTGATCAGTCCGAATCATAGGCCCTTAAAGTGAAGGTCCATTTTGATGAATTAGTGCCCGTTTTTTTAATAAACCTATTAAAAACAAGGGCACTTTAATTCATGAAAATTGATATTTCACTGTTTTCTTCAAAAACTTACCTTTTAATCCTGAATACAGCTCCAGCGATTCCCCGTTGGAAGCCTCTGCAGACATCAGAAATGACAAATCGGGCTTCCTCCAATCACGGCCCCCCCCCGGGGAATCTTGGCCTGATGCAACGCTGTGATTGGAGGAAACCGGATTCGTCATTTTGGACCCGCGAAGACGGCTTGCGACGGGCGGAGGAAGTGCTGGAGCGGCTGCCAGGATTAAAAAGTAAGTTTTTGACAGCCCTAATGATATCTGTGTCTTGTTATCCTGTCTCTTTTCTAATGCTCTCTGTGTCTTGTTATCCTGACTGTCTTTTCACCAATGCTCTCTGTGTCTTGTTATCCTGACTGTCTCTTCCCTAATGCTCTCTGTGTCTTGTTATCCTGACTGTCTCTCCCCTAATGCTCTCTGTGTCTTGCTATCCTGACTGTCTCTTCCCTAATGCTCTCTGTGTCTTGTTATCCTGACTCTCTCGTCCCTAATGCTCTCTGTGTCTTGTTATCCTGACTGTCTCTTCCCTAATGCTCTCTGTGTCTTGTTATCCTGACTCTCTCGTCCCTAATGCTCTCTGTGTCTTGTTATCCTGACTCTCTCTTCCCTAATGCTCTCTGTGTCTTGTTATCCTGACTGTCTCTTCCCTAATGCTCTCTGTGTCTTGTTATCCTGACTGTCTCTCCCCTAATGCTCTCTGTGTCTTGCTATCCTGACTGTCTCTTCCCTAATGCTCTCTGTGTCTTGTTATCCTGACTGTCTCTTCCCTAATGCTCTCTGTGTCTTGTTATCCTGACTGTCTCTTCCCTAATGCTCTCTGTGTCTTGTTATCCTGACTGTCTCTTCCCTAATGCTCTCTGTGTCTTGTTATCCTGACTGTCTCTTCCCTAATGCTCTCTGTGTCTTGTTATCCTGACTGTCTCTCCCCTAATGCTCTCTGTGTCTTGTTATCCTGACTCTCTTGTCCCTAATGCTCTCTGTGTCTTGTTATCCTGACTCTCTCTTCCCTAATGCTCTCTGTGTCTTGTTATCCTGACTGTCTTTTCACCAATGCTCTCTGTGTCTTGTTATCCTGACTGTCTCTTCCCTAATGCTCTCTGTGTCTTGTTATCCTGACTGTCTCTCCCCTAATGCTCTCTGTGTCTTGCTATCCTGACTGTCTCTTCCCTAATTCTCTCTGTGTCTTGATATCCTGACTGTCTCTTCCCTAATGCTCTCTGTGTCTTGTTATCCTGAGTATCTCATCCCTAATGCTCTTTTTTTCTTGTTATCCTGACTGTCTCTGCCCTAATGCACTCTCTGTGTCTTGTTATCCTGACTGTCTCTTTCCTCTAATTATCCTGGCTCTGTCTTTCATAAAAGCTGTCTTTCTCTTCCCTTCTACTGGCTCAGTCTCACCTCTCTCATATAATCAGACTTTATTTGTGGTTAAGTGACTTAGCTGCCTATTTCACTTGACTGTCTCATTCTTTTTGCTTTCTGTCTGTCACACACATCTTCTGTCTTGCTGTGTTTCTCATCTCTTCTACTGGTTATATTTTACAATCTTCTTTGACTAACTCTCATTTCTAGTGTCTAGCTGTGACTGTCTCTCTTCTGCCTTTCATGCCTAACTGTCTCCTTTCCTCATCATGATTATTTGTCACTCTACCTTGTCTTAGTCTAGATTCCATCTTCTTTTTTTGTAGTTGTAACAGTTTTACCATGATCTGATTGCCTGTTTTTTTTTTCTTATCTTGATGTGTTTCATGACTGATGTCTCTATTTGACCACAATACATTTTCTCTTTAGGAAGTTGAAAGAAATATATATATATTCTATATCTCTATATGTGTGTGTTTGTGTGTAATTCTTGCCTTTACAGCCAGGGGGCTCTTCACTATTTTTTAAACAGTTTTTCTCTGTTACACTAGAAATATCATTTATACTGTTGATTGTAGCATAATAAAAGTTAACTATTGTTTAAATGTAACAAACGGGAAATCTCTGAGTATTAGATTCATCCTCTCCAGTCTCCAGGCTCTGACAGCTCTGACACAATTTGGAGAGACTGTTAATAAATCTACCCCAGTTACATTTTAAATTTTCTTAAAGGCACAGCACTTCTTGATTTTTTTTATTGTTTAAAAATATAGATAATGCCTTTTATTACCCATTCCCCACTTTACAGAAGAAGACTTAAACCTCTAAACCCCTACAATCTGTTTCTTTTATTTTTTCTTTCATTTAACATATTGGTTTTCTGAAAATTAACATGTAGATGTATTTTTTTTAAAGTTTCATTAGTTGTTTAAATATTGAAAAAATGAGTGTAAAGTTTTAGTATCTATTAAACAATGAGAGCTGCCATCTTTTTTATATATACGATTTATCATTTTATATTTCCATGATTCAGACATAATTGTTAAGGGCTCCATGTACGAAGCAGCGAAAGCTGCTCCGGAGCCTTTGCGGGGCAGGTTTGCATATGCGAGCCTGCTTCCCGCAATGTAAGAAGCAGCGGTCATTAGACCGCTGCTTCCTACACCCTACGCCACCTCTTAGGTGGCGAAGCAAAATCACAGAGAGCACGCTCGCTCTCTGTGATTGACAGCCCCTTCAGTTGCGTGATTGGTCGCGCGACTGAAGGGGCGGGCATTACACACTCCGCTGAGTGTGTAATGATACATACGGGCAAGTGGATCAATAGATCCGCTGCCCGTGTGTAGCGGAGGCGGGCGGACAGCTTCGCGAGTTAAGAAGCTGTCCGCCCGCCTCTTAGTACATGGAGTCCTAAATGTCCCTTTAATAGCTGTCCCTGATTAACCTCAGCAAAGAAGATTAGATAAATAAACCTAGTTTACAACACAGCAGCACCCTTTGCTTTATGGAACTTTACATCATCTGCATATTATTCTCTGGCTATTTTTGCTGTAAATACTAAGGCCCCTAGTTATCAAGCCGTCAACCTCAAATACGCTGGAATTCCGCAGCGTATTTGTGGCGAGGCTAATTCGCCTTAGTTATCAAGCCCTAGATACCGGCAAGAGTAGAATTTAGTGACGTAAGCTTCGATCCGCCGGCCTCAGTCTGACACAGATCGATTCTTACGTCGCTACAGATGTTCCGCACACAAGTGCGGCACTATCTGACTACTTTTGCTAGTTATCAAAAAACTAGCAAGTACGCTTGGCACTTTTCCGGCCCAGCGTACCTGGTTTTCAAACCGCCGCCCTGGAGGCGGCGGATCCCATAGGAATCAATGGGAGTCTGACCATATCGAAAGTTCATGTTCGCTGCTGCCCGACATCCCATTGATTCCTATGGGAGATGTCTGCACCTAACACCCTAACATGTACCCCGAGTCTAAACACCCCTAATCTGTCCCCCCTACACCGCCGCAACTAAATAAATGTATTACCCCCTAAACCGCCGCTCCCGGAGCCCACCGCCACTATAATAAATATGTTAACCCCTAAACCACCGCTCCCGGACCCCGCCGCCACCTACATTATACCTATTAACCCCTATCCTGCCCCCCCCCCCCCCCCATACCGTTGTCACCTATAATAAAGTTATGAACCCCTATCCTGCGGATCTGGATCTCGGACCTCGCCGCAACTAAATAAATAGTTTAACCCCTAAACCGCCGCTCCCGGACCCCGCCGCAACCTATATTAAACTTATTAACCCCTAATCTGCCCCCCCTACACCTTTGCCACCTATAATAAATTTATTAACCCCTAATCTGCCCCCCTACACCGTCGCCACCTATAATAAATTTATTAACCCCTAATCTGCCCCCCCCCACCGTCGCCACCTATAATAAATGTATTAACCCCTATCCTGCCCCCCCTACACCGCCGCCACTGTAATAAAATTATTAACCCCTAAACCTAAGTCTAACACTAACCCTAACACCCCCCTTACTTAAATATTAATTAAATAAATCTAAATAATATTTATCTTATTAACTAAATTAATCATATTTAAAACTAAATACTTACCTTTAAAATAAACCCTAATATAGCTACAATATAAATAATAATTATATTGTATCTATTTTAGGATTTATTTTTATTTTACAGTCAAATTTCAATTTATTTTAACTAGGTACAATAGCTATTAAATAGTTATTAACTATTTAATAGCTACCTAGCTAAAATAAAGAGAAATTTACCTGTAAAATAAAAACTAACCTAAGTTACAATTACACCTAACACTACACTATACTTTAATAAATGAATCCTATTTAAAACTAAATACTTACCTGTAAAATAAACCCTAAGATAGCTACAATGTAATTAATAATTACATTGTAGCTATTTTATGATTTATATTTATTTTACAGGTAACTTTGTATTTATTTCAGCTAGTTAGAATAGTTATTAAATAGTTATTAACTATTTAATAACTACCTAGCTAAAATAAAAACAAAATTACCTGTAAAATAAATCCTAACCTAAGTTACAATTAAACCTAACACTACACTATCATTAAAATTAATTAAATAAATTACCTACAAATAACTACAATTAAATTAAAGGGACACTCAGGTCAAATAAAATTTTCATGATTCAGATACAGCATGTAATTTTAAACAACTTTCCAATTTACTTTCATTAAAAAAATGTGCATAGTCTTTTATATTTACACTTTTTGAGTCACCAGCTCCTACTGAGCATGTGCAAGAATTCACAGACTATATGTATATGCATTTGTGATTGGCTGATTGCTATCACATGGTACAGGGGGAGTGGAAATATACATAACTTTGAAATTTGCTACTACTCATTTGAAATTCAGAGTAAATGCTATTGTATTGTCTTGTTATCTTGCATTTGTTGATGCAAATCTACTGTGTTTACTGGTCCTTTAAATTAAATAAACTAACTAAAGTACAAAAAATAAAAAAAGCTAAGTTACAAAAAATAAAAAAAATAAGTTTACAAACATTTAAAAAATATTACAACACTTTTAAGCTACTTACACCTAATCTAAGCCCCCTAATAAAATAACAAAGCCCCCCAAAATAAAAAAATGCCCTACCCTATTCTAAATTAAAAAGTTACCAGCTCTTTTACCTTACCAGCCCTTAAAAGGGCCTTTTGCGGGGCATGCCCCAAAGAATTCTGCTCTTTTGCCTGTAAAATAAAAATACAACCCCCCCAACATTAAAACCCACCACCCACATACCCCTAATCTAACCCAACCCCCCTTAAATAAACACTACCCTCCTGAAGATCATCCTACCTTGAGTCGTCTTCAGCCAGTCGACCACTGATGGAACCGAAGAGGAGATTTGGAGCGGCAGAAGTCATCATCCAAGGGGCGCTGAATAAGTCTTCCATCCGATGAAGTCATCATCCAGGCGGCGCTGAAGAGGTCTTCCATCCGATAGAAGTCTTCATCCAGGCGGCGTCTTCAATCTTCATCAATCCGGAGCGGAGCGGAGCCATCTTCAGACGAGCCGACGTGGAGCCATCCTCTTCTTCCCGACGACTAACGACGAATGGATATTCCTTTAAGGGACGTCATCCAAGATGGATGAAGTTCAATCCGATTGGCTGATCCAATTAGCCAATCAGATTGAGCTCGCATTCTATTGGCTGTTCCGATCAGCCAATAGAATGCAAGCTCAATCTGACTGACTGATTGGATCAGCCAATCGGATTGAACTTCAATCTGATTGGCTGATTCAATCAGCCAATCAGATTTTTCCTGCCTTAATTCCGATTGGCTGATAGAATCCTATCAGCCAATCGGAATTGAAGGGACGCCATCTTGGATGATGTCCCTTAAAGGAATATCCATTCGTCGTTAGTCGTCGGGAAGAAGAGGATGGCTCCACGTCGGCTCGTCTGAAGATGGCTCTACTCCGCTCCGGATGGATGAAGATTGAAGACGCCGCCTGGATGAAGACTTCTATCGGATGGAAGACCTCTTCAGCGCCGCCTGGATGATGACTTCATCGGATGGAAGACTTCTTCAGCGCCCCTTGGATGATGACTTCTGCCGCTCCGGATCTCCTCTTCGGTTCCATCGGTGGTCGGCTGGCTGAAGACGACTCAAGGTAGGATAATCTTCAGGGGGGTAGTGTTAGGTTTATTTAAGG
Source organism: Bombina bombina (assembly GCF_027579735.1). Classification (NCBI taxonomy): domain Eukaryota; kingdom Metazoa; phylum Chordata; class Amphibia; order Anura; family Bombinatoridae; genus Bombina; species Bombina bombina. The sequence continues at coordinate 73,609,576 of NC_069510.1, forward strand.
GGGGTTTGGGTTAGATTAGGGGTATGTGGGTGGTGGGTTTTAATGTTGGGGGGGTTGTATTTTTAATTTACAGGCAAAAGAGCAGAATTCTTTGGGGCATGCCCCGCAAAAGGCCCTTTTAAGGGCTGGTAAGGTAAAAGAGCTGGTTTTAAATAGGTATAATTTATTAAAGTATAGTGTAGTGTTAGGTGTAATTGTAACTTAGGTTAGTTTTTATTTTACAGGTAAATTTCTCTTTATTTTAGCTAGGTAGCTATTAAATAGTTAATAACTATTTAATAGCTATTGTACCTAGTTAAAATAAATTGAAATTTGCCTGTAAAATAAAAATAAATCCTAAAATAGCTACAATATAATTATTATTTATATTGTAGCTATATTAGGGTTTTTTTAAAGGTAAGTATTTAGTTTTAAATAGGATTAATTTAGTTAATAAGAGAAATATTATTTAGATTTATTTAATTAATATTTAAGTTAGGGGGGTGTTAGTGTTAGACTTAGGTCTAGGGGTTAATAATTTTATCACAGTGGCGGCGGTGTAGGTGGGGGCAGGATAGGGGTTAATAAATTTATTATAGGTGGCGACGGTGTACGGGGGGGGCAGATTAGGGGTTAATAAATGTAATATAGGTTGCGGCGGGGTCCGGGAGCGGCAGTTTAGGGATTAAACTATTTAGTTGCGGCGAGGTCTGGGATCCGCAGGATAGGGGTTAATAAATTTATTATAGGTGGCGGCGGTATGGGGGGGCAGGATAGGGTTTACTAGGTATAATGTAGGTGGCGGCGGTGTCCGGGAGCGGCGGTTTAGGGATTAACACATTTATAAGAGTTGCGGCGGGGTCTAGGAGAGGCGGTTTAGGGGTTAATAACTTTATTGAGTTGCGGGGGGCTCCAGGGGCGCCGGTATAGGGGGTAGAACAGTGTAGTTAGTGTGGGTGCTTAGTGACAGCTTGTCAATAAAGCTGTCAAAAAGCCGAAGAGCAGCGAGATCGGATGAGTGATAACTCTCACAGTCCGCTGCTCATCGCCCCGTACTTGGTGCGCGGCTTTTTGACAGCTTTTTTGATAACTTAGGCGAAATTTTGAAGGTCCGCGATGGTAGGCGAGCTTAGGCGGGCGTATTGAACCGGCGAAGGCAGGTAAAGTAGATGGCTTGATAACTACCCCCATAATGTTTCTCATTTATTAAAGGGCCATAATAGTCGAAAAATTACATGATCTTATTCCTTACAGCATGTAATGTTAAGTCTATTGACCCTACACTACTGTGTGTTTAACCTCAGCAAAGAGGTTAAACACCCAGAAGAAGTACCTCTCTGGACCCGCAGAGCACTGCTGGTTCTGAGCAGAAACTGCTGCTGATCCAATCAATCCACTTTACTTTGATTATGAAGTTGTGCATTCTTTTTATATGCATATTTTCTAAATCACTAGCTCCAACTGAGCATGTGCAAAGAGATCACAATGTATATGTGTATAAGTTTGTGATTGGCTGATGGTTGTCACCTGATCAAGTGGACAGGTAAATAGAAGCAATTTTTTAAATTTCTTAGAAAAAAAAATCTACAGATAATTTAAGATTCAGAGTAAGTGTTATTGCATTGAATTTTTTATCAGGAGTTTGTGGATTATGCAAGTTCACTGTATTTAATGGTTCTTTAATATTCTTTTAGTTTTGGAAGATTGATTTGAGACAGCAAATTTGTGAAAAAAGCATGAAAAATCAACAACCAAAATATAAGTTAAAGGGACACTAAACCCCAATTTTTTTTCTTCTTTCATGATTCAGATAGAGCATGACATTTTAAGCAACTTTCTAATTTACTCCTATTATCAATTTTATTTGTTCTCTTGGTATCTTTATTTGAAAAGCAGGAATGCAAAGCTTGGGAGCCGGCCCATTTTTTGGTTGAGCACCTGGGTTGCCCTTGCTGATTGGTGGCTTAATGTAGCTACCAATCAGCAAGCGCAATCCAGGGTTCTGAACCAAAAATAGACCGGCTCCCAAGCTTTGCATTCCTGATTTTCAAATAAAGATAGCAAGAGAACGAAGAAATTTGGATAATAGGAGTAAATTAGAAAGTTGCTTAAAATGGCTGCCCTATCTGAATCATGAAAAACAAATTGGGTTTAGTATCCCTTTAAGGCAAGTTTATGTCTCTTTAAATAAGCTATTTTCATATTAAGAAAGAGAGAGTGATGGATTATTTAAAATTCACCAGCATGGAGTAATCCCATCTTGACAAACCTTGTAAAATATTTATAACTACCTTCAGTTTTAGCGCTGTAGGTTTTACGCGGTCTCTAGTTAGTGAACAAATGATGCGCTAGTTTTTTTGTTTTTTTTTTAAAGCACGCTCCATTGAAGGCTATGGGGAGAAGTTAACACGGTCGCGATATCTGAAGCCCTGAAGTTAGCGTGCATGGTGTTTCACTTGCACGCTAACTTTTTACTTTCAACTTATAATACGCGCGCTAACCTACATGCATTTACTTTGAGCACAGTTAGCGCATGAGCGAAAAAGTATCTGATGACGCGCCACTTGTAATCTGGCCCACAGATAGTTTAAGCGAATACAAATCAAATCACAGTATTTTCATTTTACTTTAAATTGCAATAAGTGCATTGCTTATTTCGAGACAAACTCACGAGCTTACATCTTGCAACATAAAACTGTGACCTACAGGCATAAAATGTTTACAGAATTACAATGGGATCTGTGAGAAAATGTCAGTAAAGTCTAAGGAAACGCCTTTGTTCCGCCCACTCGCCAAGGTGTCAATAGTAAAAATAAATAAATATATAAAGAAAAATAAAGAAAGCTTTGCTTGCTATTAGAAGTTATTTAGTACTCTAAACACAATTTTTACTGTATATAAATAACCTTTTTTTCCATTACATAGAAACAGATTTTGACAGCAGATAAAGACCATAAATAAGCCCAAAAAATCTGTCCAACGTTTCCTAAAAGTGTAAACATATCTAGTTCATAGGATAGCTTTATTGTTATCCCATGCAATCGTGAAGTCCCCCATAGCCTTTCTCCTTAATAACTCTAATGGAAGTTTATTCCATTAATTGACCATCTTTCCTGTGAAGTTCTTTCTGCAAATTACTTATAATTTAAAGAACCAATAAACTTGATGTTTCAACTACGCAAAAAAAGTTTTGTTGTAAAATGCATCTAAAAATGTGTTTGTTTTACTTTCTCCCAGAGAGGCTTGGGTTAATACTTTAAGGCAATTTATGTGAGCTTTTGTTTACTTTTTTACCCCTCCCTAATCTTCTATGGTGTCACATGCTTTTAAAAGGTGGATGATCAGTTTTGCATCAATAATCATTATAGGCAAATCATTCTTTGAAATAGTAACTAAGTTGAATCAGTGCTAAACCACCTTAAAGGGACAGTAAATCTAGCAAATAATGTTATATAATTCTGCACATAGTGCAGAATTATATAACATTAGCTTACCGCCATGTTTCTAAAGCAAAGGGTTATATAGATATTTTGCAGCGCAAACAGAACGCCGTTCCTGGCTCTACTGAGCGGGCTTGTTTTCTTCTAAGCGCATTTGGGCACGCTGTCTAATCACAGCCAGCCCAATCGCGCTATTAAACTCAATATAGCTCGCTACCAGAGCGGAAGCGAGCTACATTGAGTTTAATAGCGCAATCGGGTGCACTGTGACTAAATAGTGTGCCCACGATGCGCTTAGGAGAAGAAAACAGACCCACTCAGTAGAGCCAGGAACGGCGTTCTGTTTGCGTTGCAAAATATCTATATAACCCTTTGCTTTAGAAACATGGCGGTAAGCTAATGTTATATAATTCTGCACTATGTGCATACAATATATATATATATATATATATATATATATATATATATATATAACCCCCCAAAACTTTTATTTTAATACTGGCAGACTTTCTGCCAGTAGTGAAGATGGGGGTGAACTTTGGGGGGTGGGGGAGGGAAGAGAGTTGTTTGAGGGGGGCCAGGGAGGGATCGGGGTGTGGGATGTGTCAGGTGGGAGGCTGATCTCTACACTAAAGCTAAAATTAACCCTACAAGCTACCTAATTAACTGCTAGGCATAATAAAAGTGTGGTGCACAGCTGCATTTAGTGACCATCTAATTACCAAAAAGCAATGCCAAAGCCATATATGTCTGCTATTTCTGAACAATGGGGACCCTAGAGAAGCATTTACAACCATTTGTGCCATAATTGCACAACTTGTTTGTAAATCATTTCAGTGAGAAACCTAAAGTTTGTGAAAAAGTTAACAATTGTTTTTATTTGATCGCATTTGGCGGTGGAATGGTGGCATGAAATAAACCAAAATGGGCCTAGATCAATACTTTGGGTTGTCTCCTAAAAATATATATATATTTCTTCTATAAGATACGACGAGTCCACGGATTCATCCTTTACTTGTGGGATATTATTCTCCTGCTAACAGGAAGTGGCAAAGAGCACCACAGCAGAGCTGTCTATATAGCTCCTCCCTTGACTCCACCCCCCAGTCATTCTCTTTGCCTACTCTAAGTAATAGGACGGGTAAAGTGAAAGAGGTGATAAAATGTTAGTTTTTATTTTCTTCAAGCAAGAGTTTTTTATGAGCTTGCATATATGGGCTAAGAAAAAATGGTTGACACTGAGGTTTGAATGTTTGTGGGTACAAATAGCGTTTTTATGAGAGACGTTTTTTTCATGCTTATGAGAGGGTACACTTGGCTTCATTTTTGGGTATAGAACCCACATGGCTAGTTTTTAGACCGCTCTGGTGCGGTTCATTTGAGCTGTGAGACATCGAGTGAGATGGGCGGGGCCTATTTTTGCACATCAGTTGCGCAGTTGTTTTATCGGGCAAGCAGCAAGCTCCAACTCCAGGGCTGTGGCGAGGTGCAGGGGGTGTTTTTTATTGAAATAAACGTTATATAATTTTCCGTTTTTTCTGGTAAGGGTTAAGTGTTCCTATCCTTGTGGGGCAAACTAAGCTGCTAAGTTAGGATGCTTCTATCATAAAATTGGAATAATTTTATTGTTTTAAAGCAGTTTTGGAAAAATTGTATGCTTTTTTTCTCTTAAAGGCGCAGTACCGTTTTTTTCAGATTGTTATTTTTTCACTAAATAAAGTGTTTTCAAGCCTGTTTGTGGTCATTACTAGCCTGTTTAACATGTCTGACATTGAGGAAAGCCAATGTTCCATGTGTTTAGAAGCCATTGTGGAACCCCCACTTAAAATGTGTCCTTCATGCATTGAAAGAGGTTTTAGCGACTCTGGATGATTGTGACCCTATTGTAATTCCACCAGAGAAATTGTATAAAATGGATAGATATCTAGAGGTTCCTGCTTACACTAATGTTTTTCCGGTCCCTAAGAGGATTTCGGATATTGTTACTAAGGAGTGGGATAGACCAGGCATTCCGGTAAGGTGGGGAGGATAGTAATGAGTCATCCAACCTGCCAGTAACCCCAGACTCGGAGCAATTGGCAGTAAGACCGAAGGCCTCTAGCACGTTTATACCTTCAATCTTGAAAAAACAACATCAAGGGGGATCGAAGTATACCCCTGATGAAGTATCCCTTGCAGGACCATCTAACACTGAAAGAGGGGCAAGGGCAGATTTGAGTGATAAACAGGATCTTGAACAGGTTTTTTCCCTTCCCCCAAAGAACCAGAGGGTGGGGGGAGAGGAAGAGGGGGACAGGCAGGTCAACCAAGACAAAACCATCAATCAACCAGACGGGGCAGACATGGGAGCAAGTACCAGTGAATGATACAAATGTGATTAATTTGTCTGATTATACATTGTCAAACATGGAAATTAAAGTGTTAAGCTTGGGACTAGGTTTCGTTCCATCACAGAAGTTTAATTTGTTCAATACTCTAATTGATGTTAACAGACTTATCAGAGGGTTAACAGTACAGAAATTCTTTTATAACAAGGGTGTTGAGGACACTGATGTGACTACTTCACATCATAGAACGGGTAAGGGAATAATTAACGAATTTCACTTCAATGAAGAATGTGACATTCTGAATTTGGAAGCACTATCACATGAAGGAATGATGAATGATAATAAGCTAGAGGTCCAGATACCTAAATTCAAGGCATCCTCTAGGTTTTATCCGATACAACATAGAGGAGATATACTGGAAACCTTCCAAGAGAGGGTTGAAAGGGACTTGACATTGCTACACCAGGCCACCCCATACAATCAGCATAATTTAAATTATAAGGAAAAAGAAGCTATGAAAAAACTTCAAACCAATGAAAGCTTGGTCATCAGAAATGCAGATAAGGGTGGCTCGGTGGTGGTAATGTCAAGACCCCAATTTGTTGCGGAAGCTGAAAGACAGCTGCACGACAATAGATTCTATCTGGTTCTGAGAGGAAATCCAACCACCAGGTATAAGAGGGAATTGGCACAGATCCTCGACGATGGTAAGGAATTGGGAATCCTGGATGAGTCTACCTGTGACTTCCTCCTGGTGGACAATCCAGTGACCCCTATTTTCCATCATCTACCGAAGGTACATAAATCCCTGGAGGGGGTCACAGATAGACCCATCGTGAGTGGCATAGGATCACTCCTAGAGAGGATCTCGCAGTGGCTGGATAGCATACTGCAACCCATAGTGGGGAGATTAACCAGTTTTTTGCAAGACACATGTCTTGAAATTAATGGCAAATATGATTTGGGAGGAGACTGATTTGTGGCTCACCATCGATGTTAGAGCACTTTACACCTCCATACCGCATGATAAGGGCTTAGAGGCAATTGAATATTTCTTGAGGAGGAATACTGGCTTTTGATGATGTAGTAGATTACAATCTTAGAATTGTACGGTATCTTTTGACACACAATTATTTCTCCTTTGAGGGGGTTTTTTATCTCCAGAGATGCGGGACAGCTATGTGCGCCAAGTTTGCGCCCTCTTTCGCCAACCTCTACATGGGGTGGTGGGAGCTGTCCCGCATCTATGGAGATGAGAACCCCTTCAGGAGAAATATCCAATTTTACCGGCGCTACATAGATGATTTGCTCCTGGTGTGGAGGGGTACAGAAGCAGAAGCTGAGACCTTTGTGAAATGGTTAAACAACAACGACTTTGGGTTGGAGTTCACTTTTGAACTAAACAAGAATCAGATCAATTTTCTGGATCTCACATTGAGAGGGATTCCCAAGGTCGGGGTTGAAACCGAGGTCTACAGAAAACCAATAACAGGTAACACACTACTCCACGCCAGGAGCAGTCATCCGAAACCGGTGTTGTAATGTGTAACCTACAATACGTAGGTATGACCACAAGAGAGACACGGGAGCACATCAGGGAACACCTTTTGGAAATCAAGGCGGGTTCTCTGACCACCCCTCTTGTCCAACATTTTAAATTGTTCCACAACAAGGATGGTACACACTTCAAATGGACAATAATAGAAACAGTGGACGCTGGGCGGAGGGGTGGAGACAGAGAGTCCGAACTTGCGAAAAAAGAAGTCTTCTGGATATTTATATTGAAGACAAGGTATCCCACTGGATTAAATTCAGCCTATGATCTTATAAATCACTGGATCTAGCATAGCATATTCCTAGAAACCTGTCCATTTCTATCTAGTACACAATAGTGTCTAAATGGAAATGTAATCAAGTAAAGTAAGTCAATTTCAAACCTATTTTCATGATATTTTTTCTCTTGAGTGTATTTTACACAGAATGGACAAGTATATTTAGTTCAAATAACCCTAAAGTCCATGATTCAAGGGCACTTGTCATAATTATATATTTTATAAATTATGAATACTAAATAAACGAAATTGGTTTGAACACCAAATCTAGGATATTATAGTGCAGTTAGTAAGTGAGAGAACATAGTGTAGTATAGTATAGTATAGTGCAGTTTGTGAGTGAGTGATTGACTTAGTCAGCTTGGTATATAGGTTATTAGCAATAGAAAGCAAAACATTAAGCACTAAGATATATTCACTCCAGGACTCCCCCACATAGGGGTAAATAATAGCATTATCATTCTTTCACATAATACATAGCTTATAAGTATCACAGGTAGTAGATTTGGTAATAGGTTTCATACACTAATTACATACACATGTAAAGTCAACCAGTTAAGAAAGAGTTAAACTGGTCACAGCCTCTCAGCCAATAGTATGTTTTTACACCCTTTTTAAAGCCCATAGTAAGGAGGGAGTTTGTGAGCTATGATTACGGCATAACAGCCGAAACGCGTAAGCTTGCACACACTGAAGGGCTGCTTCACTGGTAACCTGTTTTATTGGATGACTAAAGCTGTTTAATTGACTTTAACACTGCGACTCCAGCAACTCTTTATTTTGCTACTTATCAAGCCGTTCTCTGGAGCCGGCAGTTCACCTTTACAAGTTTCAAGTTCCAACCTGGATACTTACAAAGTGGATGAGTGAGGACCACAATTGAACATAAGAATCGGGGACTCCTTACCCCCCCCAAGTCGGCAACCATGGATGGCGTCACACCTATGAGCCGGGTGAGTCATTGTGGCGGCGACTGACGGAGTGGCTTGTCAGAGCGTGGAGGCTCCAAGCTAAATACACAGAACGGCGACCGCGCAGTGAGAGTTCCACCTTACGGCTACAATCATAAAGGTACTCACACTGGGAACACGAGCTGTGAAGAGGGGTGTAAGTGATATGCATCCACGCAGCATGTATCTTTAAACAAAAGTATCCACATAGGCTCACCACGAAGGGGTTTGTTTGTTTTTCCCACTACTTGGGGAACGGGCTATTGTTATTCCGTTCTCTCCCCCTCCTTCTTTTAAGAAGATGTTTCCCATTCGGGATTCGTGGCAGACGGTCCCTAAGGTGGAGGGAGCTATTTCTACTCTAGCTAAGCGTACAACTATACCTATTGAGGACAGTTGTGCTTTCAAAGATCCGATGGATAAAAAATTAGAGGATCTTCTAAAGAAAATATTTATTCATCAGGGTTTTCTTCTGCAAACTATAGCGTGCATTGTTCCTGTAACTACTGCAGCTGCTTTTTGGTTTGAGGCTCTAGAGGAGGCTCTTAAGGTAGAGACCCCATTAGATGATATTCTGGATAGAATTAGGGCTCTTAAGCTAGCTAATTCTTTTATTACAGATGCCGTTTTTCAACTGGCTAAATTTGCGGCAAAGAATTCAGGTTTTGCCATTTTAACGCGCAGAGCGTTATGGCTTAAGTCCTGGTCTGCTGATGTGTCATCAAAATCTAAGATTTTAGCTATTCCTTTCAAGGGTAAGACCCTATTCGGGCCTGAACTAAAGGAGATCATTTCCGACATCACTGGAGGAAAGGCCATGCCCTTCCTCAGGATAAGACAAATAAGATGAGGACCAAACAAAATAATTTTTGTTCCTTTCGAAACTTCAAAGGTGGTCCCACTACCTCCTCCCCTGCCACAAAGCAGGAGGGGAATTTTGCTCAATCCAAGTCAGTCTGGAGACCTAACCAGACCTGGAATAAAGGTAAACAGGCCAAGAAGCCGCTGCTGCCACCAAGACAGCATGAAGGGGCAGCCCCCGATCCGGGACCGGATCTAGTAGGGGGCAGACTTTCTCTCTTTGCTCAGGCTTGGGCAAGAGACGTTCAGGATTCCTGGGCTTTAGAAATCGTGACCCAGGGGTATCTTCTAGACTTCAAAGATTCTCCTCCAAGGGGGAGATTTCATCTTTCACGGTTGTCTGTAAACCAGACAAAAAGAGAGGCGTTCTTACGCTGTGTAGAAGACCTGTATACTATGGGTGTAACCCGCCCAGTTCCAAAAGCAGAACAGGGGCAGGGGTTTTACTCCAATCTGTTCGTGGTTCCCAAAAATGAGGGAACCTTCAGACCGATTTTAGATCTCAAGATCCTAAACAAATTTCTCAGAGTCCCATCCTTCAAGATGGAGACCATTCGGACTATTTTACCAATGATCCAGGAGGGTCAATATATGACCACCGTGGATTTGAAGGATGTGTATCTTCACATTCCTATCCACAAAGATCATCACCAGTTCCTCAGGTTCGCCTTCCTGGACAAGCATTAACAGTTTGTAGCTCTTCCTTTAGGGTTGGCCACAGCTCCCAGAATTTTCACAAAAGTGCTAGGGTCCCTTTTGGCAGTTCTAAGGCTACAGGTCATAGCAGTGGCGCCTTATCTGGACGATATCTTAAATCAGGCGTCAACTTACCAACTAGCCAAATCTCACACGGACATCGTGTTGGTTTTTCTAAGATCTCACGGGTGGAAGGTGAACGTAAAGAAAAGTTCACTTATCCCTCTCACAAGAGTTACATTCCTGGGAACTCTGATAGATTCGGTAGACATGAAAATTTTTCTGACGGAGGTCAGAAAATCAAAGATCTTAACCACCTGCCGAGCACTTCATTCCATTCCTCGGCCGTCAGTGGTTCAGTGTATGGAGGTAATTGGACTAATGGTAGCGGCAATGGACATAGTTCCGTTTGCTCGCTTGCATCTCAGACCACTGCAACTATGCATGCTCAGACAGTGGAATGGGGACTATGCAAATTTAATCTGGATCAAGAGACCAGAGACTCTCTTCTTTGGTGGTTGTCACAGGATCATCTGTCCCAGGGAATGTGTTTCCGCAGGCCAGCATGGGTCATAGTGACGACGGGCGCCAGCCTATTGGGCTGGGGTGCAGTCTGGAATTCCCTGAAAGCACAGGATATGTGGACTCAGGAGGAGGCTCTCCTTCCAATAAATATTCTAGAACTGAGAGCGATATTCAACGCGCTTCAGGCGTTGCCTCAACTGGCTTCGGCCAAATTCATAAGATTCCAGTTGGACAATATCACGACTGTGGCATATATCAATAATCAAGGGGGATCAAAGAGTTCTCTAGCGATGATAGAGGTTTCCAAAATAATTCGATGGGCAGAGACTCACTCTTGCCATCTATCAGCAATCTATATCCCAGGTGTGGAGAACTGGGAAGCGGATTTTCTATGTCGTCAGACTTTTAATCCGGGGGAGTGGGATCTCCATCCGGAGGTGTTCGCACAATTGATTCATCAATGGGGCACACCAGAATTGGATCTGATGGCATCTCGTCAGAATGCCAAACTTCCTTGTTACGGGTCCAGATCAAGGGATCCCCAAGCAGTACTGATAGATGCTCTAGCATTACCTTGGTCATTCAACCTGGCTTATGTGTTTCCACCATTTCCTTTCCTTACAAGCTCTTTTACCTTACCAGCCCTGAACAGGGCCCTTTGCGGGGCATGCCCCAAGAATTTCAGCTCTTTTGCCTGTAAAAAAAAACATACCATACCCCCCCCAACATTACAACCCACCACCCACATACCCCTAATCTAACCCAAACCCCCCTTAAATAAACCTAACACTAAGCCCCTGAAGATCATCCTACCTTGTCTTCACCATACCAGGTTCACCGATCCGTCCTGGCTCCAACATCTTCATCCAACCCAAGCGGGGGTTGGCGATCCATCATCCGGTGCTGAAGAGGTCCAGAAGAGGCTCCAAAGTCTTCCTCCTATCCGGCAAGAAGAGGACATCCGGACCGGCAAACATCTTCTCCAAGCGGCATCTTCAATCTTCTTCCATCCGGTGCGGAGCGGGTCCATCTTGAAGCAGGCGACGCGGATCCATCCTCTTCTTCCGTTGTCTCCCGACGAATGACGGTTCCTTTAAGGGACGTCATCCAAGATGGCGTCCCTCGAATTCCGATTGGCTGATAGGATTCTATCAGCCAATCGGAATTAAGGTAGGAATTTTCTGATTGGCTGATGGAATCAGCCAATCAGAATCAAGTTCAATCCGATTGGCTGATCCAATCAGCCAATCAGATTGAGCTCGCATTCTATTGGCTGATTGGAACAGCCAATAGAATGCGAGCTCAATCTGATTGGCTGATTGGATCAGCCAATCGGATTGAACTTGATTCTGATTGGCTGATTCCATCAGCCAATCTGAAAATTCCTACCTTAATTCCGATTGGCTGATAGAATCCTATCAGCCAATCGGAATTCGAGGGACGCCATCTTGGATGACGTCCCTTAAAGGAACCGTCATTCGTCGGGAGACAACGGAAGAAGAGGATGGATCCGCGTCGCCTGCTTCAAGATGGACCCGCTCCGCACCGGATGGAAGAAGATTGAAGATGCCGCTTGGAGAAGATGTTTGCCGGTCCGGATGTCCTCTTCTTGCCGGATAGGAGGAAGACTTTGGAGCCTCTTCTGGACCTCTTCAGCACCGGATGATGGATCGCCAACCCCCGCTTGGGTTGGATGAAGATGTTGGAGCCAGGACGGATCGGTGAACCTGGTATGGTGAAGACAAGGTAGGAAGATCTTCAGGGGCTTAGTGTTAGGTTTATTTAAGGGGGGTTTGGGTTAGATTAGGGGTATGTGGGTGGTGGGTTGTAATGTTGGGGGGGGGGTATGGTATGTTTTTTTTTACAGGCAAAAGAGCTGAAATTCTTGGGGCATGCCCCGCAAAGGGCCCTGTTCAGGGCTGGTAAGGTAAAAGAGCTTGTAACGTTTTTAATTTAGAATAGGGTAGGGAATTTTTTATTTTGGGGGGCTTTGTTATTTTATTAGGGGGCTTAGAGTAGGTGTAATTAGTTTAAAATTGTTGTAATATTTTTCTTATGTTTGTAAATATTTTATTATTTTTTGTAACTTAGTTCTTTTTTTTTTTTTTGTACTTTAGCTAGTTTATTTAATTGTATTTATTTGTAGCAATTGTGTTTAATTAATTTATTGATAGTGTAGTGTTAGGTTAATTGTAGGTAATTGTAGGTAGTTTATTTAATTAATTTATTGATAGGGTAGTGTTAGGTTTAATTATATCTTAGGTTAGGATTTATTTTACAGGTAAATTTGTTATTATTTTAACTAGGTAACTATTAAATAGTTCTTAACTATTTAATAGCTATTGTACCTGGTTAAAATAATTACAAAGTTGCCTGTAAAATAAATATTAATCCTAAAATAGCTATAATATAATTATAATTTATATTGTAGCTATATTAGGATTTATTTTACAGGTAAGTATTTAGCTTTAAATAGGAATAAGTTATTTAATAAGAGTTAATTTATTTCGTTAGATTAAAATTATATTTAATTTAGGGGGGGTGTTAGTGTTAGGGTTAGACTTAGCTTTAGGGGTTAATACATTTATTATAGTAGCGGTGAGGTCCGCTCGGCAGATTAGGGGTTAATAATTGAAGGTAGGTGTCGGCGATGTTAGGGAGGGCAGATTAGGGGTTAATACTATTTATGATAGGGTTAGTGAGGCGGATTAGGGGTTAATAACTTTATTATAGTAGCGCTCAGGTCCGCTCGGCAGATTAGGAGTTAATAAGTGTAGGCAGGTGTCGGCGACGTTGAGGGGGGCAGATTAGGGGTTAATAAATATAATATAGGGGTCGGCGATGTTAGGGCAGCAGATTAGGGGTACATAGGGATAACGTAGGTTGCGGCGGTTTACGGAGCGGCAGATTAGGGGTTAAAAAAAATATGCAGGTGTCAGCGATAGCGGGGGCGGCAGATTAGGGGTTAATAAGTGTAAGGTTAGGGGTGTTTAGACTCGGGGTACATGTTAGAGTGTTAGGTGCAGACGTAGGAAGTGTTTCCCCATAGGAAACAATGGGGCTGCGTTAGGAGCTGAACGCTGCTTTTTTGCAGGTGTTAGGTTTTTTTTCAGCTCAAACAGCCCCATTGTTTCCTATGGGAGAATCGTGCACGAGCACGTTTTTGAGGCCGGCCGCGTCCGTAAGCAACTCTGGTATCGAGAGTTGCATTTGCGGTAAAAATGCTCTACGCTCCTTTTTTGGAGCCTAACGCAGCATTTGTTTAAACTCTCGATACCAGAGTTAAATTTATGGTGCGGCCAGAAAAAAGCCCGCGGAGCGTTAACAGCCCTTTTACCGCCGAACTCCAAATCTAGGCCTCAGGTTGTTACTAATAAGAATATTAATCAGGAAATTGTTGTTCCTTCTCTGTGTCCTAATCCTTCTTCTAAGACGGAGCGTCTGTTACACAACTTGGACGTGGTTCGTGCTTTGAAGTTTTACTTGCAAGCAACCAAAGATTTCCGTCAAACATCTTCTCTGTTTGTTGTCTATTCTGGAAAACGTAGAGGTCAAAAAGCTACGGCTACCTCTCTTTCTTTTTGGCTGAAAAGCATCATCCGTTTGGCATACAAGACTGCTGGACAGCAGCCTCCTGAAAGGATTACAGCTCACTCTACTAGAGCGGTGGCTTCCACATGGGCTTTTAAAAATGATGCTTCTGTTGAACAGATTTGTAAGGCTGCGACTTGGTCTTCACTTTTTTATTTTTACAAATTTGATACTTTTGCTTCTTCGGAGGCTGTTTTTGGGAGAAAAAAACAAGCAGTGGTGCCTTCTGTTTAGGCATCTGTCTTGTCCCTCCCGTTCATCCGTGTCCTGTAGCTTTGGTATTGTATCCCACAAGTAAAGGATGAATCCGTGGACTCGTCGTATCTTATAGAAGAAAAGTAAATTTATGCTTACCTGATAAATTGATTTCTTCTATGATACGACGAGTCCACGGCCCGCCCTGTCAATTTAAGACAGATTATATTTTTTGATTTAAAACTTCAGTCACCTCTGCACCTTTTAGTTTCTCCTTTTTCTCCCTATACCTTTGGTCGAATGACTGGGGGGTGGAGCTATGGGAGGAGCTATATAGACAGCTCTGCTATGGTGATCTTTGCCACTTCCTGTTAGCAGGAGGATAATATCCCATAAGTAAAGGATGAATCAGTGGACTCGTCGTAAAATAGAATAAATCAATTTATCAGGTAAGCATAAATTTACTTATATATACATATACATGTGAAGGGTTATTCAGGGATTTCTGAGAGATATCAGTGTTATAATGTAACTTATGCAAATTAAAAAAAAATGGTTTGGAAATAGCAATGTGCTACTTGTATTTATTGCCCTATAACTTGCAAAAAAAAGCAAAGAACATGTAAACATTGGGTATTTATAAACTCAGGACAAAATTTATAAACTGTTTAGCATGGTTGTTTTTTGGTGGTTGTAGATGATGATAATATGTGTGGGTACACTAAATGAGTAAAAGGAAAATTACAGATAAACACAAACAGCGCAGAAATGTAAAAATAGTCCTGGTCCTTAATGGTAAGAACATTAAAAAGTGGTCTTGTCACTAAGGGGTTAAATGGACAATAAAGTCAAAATTAATCTTAAATGGATTGGCTAGAGCATAAACATTTAAACAACTTTCCAATGTGTTTTTATGTATTAATTTGCATAGTGTTCTTATTATCCTTTGTTAAAGAGTAATCCTAGGTGAGGTCAGGAGCGTGGCTTTAGCCATCTGGCAGGAGTGTTTGCAACAATGTTTATAGCAATGTTATACATAGTTACAAATACTGCTGTCATGTGCACACTCCTAAATTCCTAACAGCCTAGATTTACTCTTCAATAAAGGATATCAAAAGAAAAAAAACAAGTTTCATGACAGATGTAAATCTGAAAGTTGTTTCCTATGGCATGTTCTTTCCTATGGCATAGAGAGTCCACGAAACATTTTAATTACTAGTGGGATAATAACTCCTGGCCAGCAGAAGGCAGCAAAGAGCACCCCCGCAAAGCTGTTAAGTATCACTTGCCTTACCCATAACCCCCAGTCATTCTCTTTGCCTTGATCACAGGAGGATGGTGAAGATGGTGTCTGAAGATTTTAATCCTTTTAATGGGTACTTTTCCCTGCAAGCAAGGATTGGGGCTATGCTGTGTCCTTGTCAATCTCTTTAGTAAGAGTAATGGTGGCTATTAGCAGTTAGAAGACGGCGAGGTAGTCTTTGCTTAAACTTCTAACATTATTGCTACCCCTATTATAGAAAGCCAGAGTTCAGCTCCTGCCTGACAGAGCAGTATCCACAGGTAAGTGCCTTCCATTCTAGGTTTGAAGGTACCGGCACTATAGGGGTTGGATCCTTGTGGAAAGTATTTAAATCTGTTTTAGGGGCAATGCTTTTATGTGAAAAGAGGCATGATTTTTATTGGGGGCTCAGAGATGGGAGAGTATATGAAGTGTTTGACAGTTGTTTGTTTTACTTCTTACTTGTTGCAATCACTTTTCAGCTCAGCTTATTGGCCCAATCATTTTTGCTGTGCTGCTCTTGGGTTTCGCAACATTTTTGTTTGGTGCAATTTAAAAAAAAAAAAAGACTGCTCCTCGGCACTTCCGGTTTTCGGCTTCTCTGTTCAGATCTGAGTTTGCCACAGTGAGTGTCGAGGCTGCATTCTCTTCTTTCTACAGTGGCAAGTGGATTTGGGCTGTTCCGGGCCTGTCCGTTTTTTTTGTGCTAGTGGGATAGCAACTTCTGGAGGGGTAAGACCTCTGCAGTGCTTATTTATGTTTTATTGCTTCATATAAATAAACTTAATTTGACATTTAATTTTTTTTGTTTATTATGAACTGATAACCAATTATGGACACTAATGCTGAAGTTGATTCATTTGAAAAATGCTTATTGTGTTTGGAGGCTGAGATAATTCCTCCTATACAGTTTTGCTCTTCATGTCTAAATAAAAAATTAAAGTTTAAAGATAAGATGTCTCTCCCTGAGCCTCCTGTCTCTCAGTATAGTGTTATCCTAGGTATGCCTCAGCTTTCCCCTCAAGCTTCACATGCAGTGCCCTTCGGTTACTCTCAACCTCCTGGGGGTGGGGGGGGGGGGGTTACCTGGGGATTTCGCTGAGCAGATTACTTCTGCTGTTTCTGCAGCTTTATCAGCTTTTCCAAAGGTTTCTGGTAAGCATAAGAGGAAATCTAAACATATTGATGTTAGTAAGGCTGGCTCCGCTAAATCTGCGTTAGTCAGTTTGTATCAATTATCTGATGAGGATGATTTATTAATTGGCTTCTGAGTGGGAATTGTCAGATTCTGATACTGTAGTGACAAATTCTGCAGATTCAGAGGAGATTAATTTCAGATTTAAGTTAGAACATCTTCGAGTTCTTTTGAAGGAGGTTCTTGCTACTTTGGAAGAATCCGAATTTGTTGCGCAGAATCCAAAGAGGTCTAGTAACTTAATGTGGAAGTATTTCCAGTTCCAGGCCGTATGGCTGATATTATAACTCAGGAATGGGATAAACCAGGGGATCCTTTTTCCCTGTCCCCTGTTTTTAAAAAAAGATGTTTCCTGTTGCTGACTCTATTCGTGACTTGTGGTGCACGGTGCCCAAGGTAGAGGGAGCTATCTCTACTCTGGCTAAGAGAACTACTATTCCTATTGATGATAGTTGTTCTTTCAAGGATCCCATGGATAAGAAGCTTGAGGCTTTTTGAAGAAGATGTACATTCATCAGGGATTACAGTGGTAACCTGTTGCTGGTATTGCTACAGTTGCGGGGGCAGCATCTTATTGGTGCAATGATTTATCTAATCTTATCCTAGAAAAGACTACTATAGAGGAGATCCAAGCCAGGATCAAGGCTCTCTATCCAGCCAATACCTTTATTTGTAATGCCTACATGCAAGTTCTTAGGTTGGGTGCTAATTGCTAAGATTTTTGGTTTTACTGTTTTAGCTCGCAGAGCTCTCTGGTTAAAATCTTGGTCTGCAGATGTTACATCCAAATCCAAGCTTTTATCTTTGCTACATAAGAGTAAAACCTTGTTTGGACCAGACCTGGCAGAAATTATTTCTGACTTTTCAGGTGGAAAGGGTTCTTTCCTACCTCAGGATAAAAAGAATAGAACTGGGGAACTCCTGGGCGGCTGCCATGACAGGTCGCAGTTTTGAGTGCTGTCCCTTACCAGAAGAATAAACTTGACATAATACCTCAACAAGGGGTTAATTGCTTTGAAATCTTATATCCTACAAACAAGCTAATCACCCTGCAGCTGAGGGTCCTAAAATTAATATGTCAGCTGCCAGCTTCAGAACACCAGAGCCAATATTGAGGTTGCGGCATCTCACTTACGCCTCGGCAGAGTGCCTCGGGCCTCTGCCATATAACAACGCAAAGGATGCATTGTAACACCACTCCAGAAATGGAGGAAGTTTGTATAATTGTGCAAAATCTTTTGCGGGAGCAGGAGCTCAAGTTTGCTGCCAGATTTGACCGTCTCCAAGCCCTCGTGGAGATTATGACTATGGAGAAAGCCATTCTGGAAACTTTGGTACAGGAGGCAGGGGACACTGCGGAGCCGCTGCAACTTAATTTAGTGATAGCTGAGAAGTTTCATATAACGAAGGAATCTGTCTACCCGCTTCTGGATATGTCTCAGCCACTTTTTCTGAACCTACCGTCCCTGCCTGGAGGGAAGCGGCTGGCCCTCTGGAATGGAGTGTTGGGTTTGGCCCTTATGACCAATTCATATTTTTGGAGCACCGGATCCTGCCTGAGGGACTACATGGCCAGCTTGATGTGCTGGATCAGAGTGGGACACTGGCGATTTTACAAGGCCTGAATCTAAGGAATAGTGTCATAGTTTTTGCTCCGTTTCTCACAATGGCCGGAATAAGAGCCACCATAACCCGAGTGTTTGGGAGTGGCGCTATTGTTTGACGGCCTGAGTACTCAGGATCAACATATGGACTATGTAAGATTGTTTAATCCACACAATTTGGACTGCTTTAAACAAAAGACGCCTATCCAGAAACTCGACACACAACAAACCTGTTCCCAGGAAATTGACGTGACCCACTTTTGAGCGCCTATCCTTATAACTTAATGATGGCCTTTTAGCCTGATATATTTGCTTTTGTGTTTGAATCTGCATGTTTTATTTATAGGTAAAATTTATGCACTGCTATCATGGTTAGGGTCTGCTTACGTCAAGTTGCCACTGATGCTTATCTAGATCCCTATTTGCTGCCCTAATATAAATATGATTCTGAATACCTTGAATCTCTAATTTACTGATGGCATCTCAGTAGCTTCTATATTACACTAAAGACAGGGGCAGACAGTTTTGCCTTGTACAATATATATAGCCATCAGAGTAATATGTCTGGGGGGCAGCTTATGTCTTCTATAAAAATATATGCTCACTGCCCCATTATATACTTGGAAAATACAAGTTAAGTCATTACATTGTAAGTGAATATTTTTAATACAAGTAGATTTAACCCAGCAATCTATACTAGGTTTACCCTGCCTCATATGCATATATCTCCCTGCTATTGTTACCAGTCCGATTATTTACTGGTCTGGGATATTGCAGATACTTTACAGTAAAAACGAGTCCTATGCTCTTTGTGATTTACTATTTGAGTCAAGCAGAAAGCTGGTGTGTATTATATGCAGCCTATAATCACTTTAAAGTTTTCATGCCCCTCTGTAGTTCAGGTGTTTGACATTGCTGATGCCTTTATGGAGACATAACTATTTCTTATTTTACCTACTTTAGCAGGTCTATAGACCTTACCCATAGGATAGTTACTCCCAGATATTCCTACCCTCCCTATATGTTTTATTACATTTGAGCAGTGGCATATTTATGTTTTGTACTGCCCTAGGCATTTAAAATTCTGTTCCCCCCTCCTCAAAGGTTTTAGGCCTTTTTTCCACTTAATATTTTTTTGGGTCATTGTGTATAATGTTTTTGTTTTGTTTGTTTTTTTAATAACAATTAAAAAGAAAATGGGCTAGCAAAACACTTGCATACAGGTGGGTTGAATTGCGTGCATCTCATACCATTTTCTCCCTGAGAAGGGAGAGAAAAGAAGGGGAGTGGAAAAAAGGGAGGGGAATGAAAGCAGAGAGAGAGAGAGAAGAGAAAAGTGGTGTAAGAAAGAAAGGAGTGAAAGAAGTGCGCAAGGGAGGGAGTTTAGAGAAAGAAGGGAGGGAGTTGAGGGAGGGAGAAAGCAAAAGAAGGGAGAGAGGAATGGAGGGAAAGAAGAATACACTTTGAAACAATCACTGCCCTTCACATGCAACAACATACAGTAATTATCATTATTCAAGTAATTAAACATTTTAAGTGTCCGTTTCCTATTTACTCCATGGTAAATATGAAAGAGAAAGCTAGCTATTAGTAGCTAACATACATTAGCGCTGAGAATTTATGATCAGGCATCACAAGCTGATCTAAGCAGTGCACAGACGCATCCAGTCTGTTAGCTGCTACGACCTGCAATAAGCACTGCGCTCTGTCAGTATATTGCCGGGTTATAATACAATATATTTAATAATTATTCTTTAAACAAACCCCCGATAAAATGCATATACAAAACAATTAAAATTAATAGACACATTGAATTATATTTATAGGGACCAGGTTATGAATCAAACTATACACATTTATGCTGTTATAATATGCTATACAAAGATCATAAAAATTACCTTATTTACAATAATCTCCCAAATCAGAGTTGCATTTAAATATCACAATGAGATGCCAAGGTATGGTTTGTTAACTTCCAGACAAATATGCTTAAGCTATTTAGCCCACAAATATATATTCTTATTGTAAACTGCCAGTTCCTATGCCAATTTATCTAAGCTGAAATAAATTATTTAGCAGCAATAAGGCAAATTCTACAATATATTTATATGGCTACAATTATAAATTACTTGGCAAACAAAAGATTAGTTTTAAACCACACAGGATTATGAATGCAAGCTAAAATACAAAGTGCCCCTTTTAAAATTACTAACTGCAATTTGACTATAGTCTTAGAATACCTTTGTCTAAAATATTAAAAATATAGAACAGTCATACATCATCCAAATAAGCAAATCTTCTTCTGAAAATCCAATTTCACTTCATAAATTAAAAGAGGTAATTTTTGCAATATGGATAAAAATTAGGCCCAGGTTGCTTTATAATAGACTGGATCGCAAGGCAGCAGTTTGTCAGCCAAAAATTCAACAGCAGCAGCCCTCTTTTTCCCTTGTAAGGTGTATCCAGTCCACGGATCATCCATTACTTGTGGGATATTCTCCTTCCCAACAGGAAGTTGCAAGAGGATCACCCACAGCAGAGCTGCTATATAGCTCCTCCCCTAACTGCCATATCCAGTCATTCTCTTGCAATTCTCAACAAGCATGGAGGTGGTAAGAGGAAAGTGGTGAAATGTAGCTGTTATCTTGCTTCAATCAAAAGTTTGTTATTTTTAAATGGTACCGAGTTGTACTATTTTGTCCCAGGCAGAAAAATAGAAGAATCTGCCTGTGATTTCTATGATCTTAGCAGGTTGTAACTAAGATCCATTGCTGTTCTCACACATGACTGAAGAGAGAGGTAACTTCAGCGGGGGAATGGCGTGCAGGTTATCCTGCTATGAGGTATGTGCAGTTAAAATTATTTTCTAGAAGATGTGAATGCTAGAAAAATGCTGCTGATACCAAATTTATGTGAGGTAAGCCTGAATACAGTGATTTAATAGCGACTGGTATCATGTTTACTTTCTGAGGTAATACTCTTTTATATTTACAATATAAAACGTTTGTTGGCATGTTTAAATGTTTTTATATATACTTTGGTGATAAAACTTTATTGGGGCCTAGTTTTTTCCACATGGCTGGCTTAAATTTGCCTAGAAACAGTTTTCTGAGGCCTTCCACTGTGTTACTATGAGTGGGAGGGGCCTAATTTAGCGCTTTTTTTGCGCAGTAAAAATTACAGACTGAGACATCCAGCTTCCTCCAGGAGTCCCATGAATGCTATAGGACATCTCTAAAGGGCTCAGAGGCTTTCCAAAATCGTTTGTTGGGGAATGTAGGCCCACAGCAAGGCTGTGGCAGTTGGTGTGACTGTTAAAAAACGTCTATCGTTTTTTTGATCCGTTTTTTGAACTAAGGGGTTAATCATCCATTTGCAAGTGGGTGCAATGCTCTGTTAGCTTATTATACACACTGTAAAAATTTTGTTTGATTTACTGCCTTTTTTCACTGTTTTTCAAATTCTGACAAAATTTGTTTCTCTTAAAGGCACAGTACCGTTTTTATTTTTTGCTTGTTAACTTGATTTAAAGGGTTTTCCAAGCTTGCTGGTCTCATTGCTAGTCTGTACAAACATGTCTGACATAGAGGAAACTCCTTGTTCATTATGTTTAAAAGCCATGGTGGAACCCCCTCTTAGAATGTGTACCAAATGTACTGATTTCACTTTTAAGCAATAAAGATCATATTCTGTCTTTAAAAAATTTATCACCAGAGGAATCTGATGAGGGGGAAGTTATGCCGACTAACTCTCCCCACGTGTCAGATCCTTTGACTCCTGCTCAAGGGACTCACGCTCAAATGGCGCCAAGTACATCTAGGGCACCCATAGCATTTACTTTACAAGACATGGCAGCAGTCATGGATAATACACTGTCAGCGGTATTAGCCAGATTACCTGAATTTAGAGGAAAGCGAGATAGCTCTAGAGTTAGACGAAATACAGAGCATACTGACGCTTTAAGAGCTATGTCTGATACTGCCTCACAATATGCAGAAGCTGAAGAAGGAGAGCTTCTTTCTTTGGGTAATGTTTCTGACTCAGGGAAGATGATGCAACCTGATTCTGATATTTCTACATTTAAAATTAAGCTTGAACATGTCCGCGTCTTACTCAGGGAGGTTTTAGCTGCTCTGAATGACTGTGATACAATTGCAGTGCCAGAGAAATTGTGTAGACTGGATAAATACTATGCAGTGCCGGTGTGCACTGATGTTTTTCCAATACCTAAAAGGTTTACAGAAATTATTACTAAGGAATGGGATAGACCAGGTGTGCCGTTCTCTCCCCCTCCTATTTTTAGAAAAATGTTTCCTATAGACGCCACCACACGGGACTTATGGCAGACAGTTCCTAAGGTGGAGGGAGCAGTTTCTACTCTACTACTATCCCTGTCGAGGACAGTTGTGCTTTCTTAGATCCAATGGATAAAAAGTTAGAAAGTTACCTTAAGAAAATGTTTATTCAACAAGGTTTTATCCTACAGCCCCTTGCATGCATTGCTCCTGTCACTGCTGCTGTGGCGTTCTGGTTTGAGTCTCTGGAAGAGGCTTTACAGGTAGCGACTCCATTGGATGACATACTTGACAAGCTTAGAGCACTTAAGCTAGCCAATTCTTTTGTTTCTGATGCCATTGTTCATTTGACTAAACTAACGGCTAAGAATTCTGGTTTTGCTATCCAGGCGCGCAGAGCGCTATGGCTTAAATCATGGTCAGCTGACGTTATTTCAAAGTCTAAGCTGCTTAACATTGCCTTCAAGGGGCAGATCCTATTCGGTCCTGGTTTGAAGGAGATTATTGCTGATATCACTGGAGGAAAAGGTCATGCCCTTCCTCAGGATAGGCCCAAATCAAGGGCCAAACAGTCTAATTTTCGTGCCTTTCGAAACTTCAAGGCAAGTGTGGCATCAACTTCCTCTAATGCAAAACAAGAGGGAACTTTTGCTCAGTCCAAGACGGTCTGGAGACCTAACCAGACCTGGAACAAAAGGTAAGCAGGCCAAAAAGCCTGCTGCTGCCTCTAAGACAGCATGAAGGAACGGCCCCCTATCCGGTAACGGATCTAGTAGGGGGCAGACTTTCGCTCTTCGCCCAGGCGTGGGCAAGAGATGTCCAGGATCCCTGGGCGTTGGAAATTATATCCCAGGGATATCTTCTGGACTTCAAGGCTTCCCCTCCAAAAGGGAGATCTGCAAACCAGATAAAGAGAGAGGCATTCTTACACTGTGTACAAGACCTCCTAGTTATGGGAGTGATCCATCCAGTTCCAAAGGAGGAACAGAGACAGGGATTTTACTCAAATCTGTTTGTGGTTCCCAAAAAAGAGGGAACCTTCAGACCAATTTTGGATCTAAAGATCTTAAACAAATTCCTCAGAGTTCCATCATTCAAGATGGAGACTATTCGTACCATGCTACCTATGATCCAGGAAGGTCAATACATGACTACAGTGGATCTAAAGGATGCTTATCTTCACATTCCGATACACAAAGATCATCATCGGTTTCTCAGGTTTGCCTTCCTAGACAGGCAATACCAGTTTGTAGCTCTTCCCTTTGGGTTAGCTACAGCCCCAAGAATTTTTACTAAGGTTCTGGGGTCGCTTCTGGCGGTCCTAAGGCCGCGGGGCATAGCAGTGGCCCCTTATCTAGACGACATCCTGATTCAGGCGTCAAACTTCCAAATTGCCAAGTCTCATGTGGACATAGTGTTGGCATTTCTGAGGTCGCATGGGTGGAAGGTGAACGAGAAAAAGAGTTCTCTATCCCCCCTCACAAGAGTTTCCTTCCTAGGGACTCTGATAGATTCTGTAGAAATGAAAATTTACCTGACGGAGTCCAGGTTATCAAAACTTCTAAATTCCTGCCGTGTTCTTTATTCCATTCCTCGCCCTTCGGTGGCTCAGTGCATGGAAGTAATCGGCTTAATGGTAGCGGCAATGGACATAGTGCCGTTTGCACGCCTACATCTCAGACCGCTGCAACTCTGCATGCTCAGTCAGTGGAATGGGGATTACACAGATTTGTCCCCTCTACTAAATCTGGATCAAGAGACCAGGGATTCTCTTCTCTGGTGGCTATCTCGGGTCCATCTGTCCAAAGGTATGACCTTTCGCAGGTCAGATTGGACAATTGTAACGACAGATGCCAGCCTTCTAGGTTGGGGTGCAGTCTGGAACTCCCTGAAGGCTCAGGGATCGTGGACTCAGGAGGAGTCACTCCTTCCAATAAATATTCTGGAACTGAGAGCGATATTCAATGCTTCTCAGGCTTGGCCTCAGTTAGCAACTCTGAGGTTCATTAGATTTCAGTCAGATCAACCATCAAGGGGGAACAAGGAGTTCCCTAGCGATGTTAGAAGTCTCAAAGATAATTCGCTGGGCAGAGATTCACTCTTGCCACCTATCAGTTATCCATATCCCAGGTGTAGAGAACTGGGAGGCGGATTTTCTAAGTCGACATACTTTTCATCCGGGGGAGTGGGAGCTCCATCCGGAGGTGTTTGCACAATTGATTCATCGTTGGGGCAAACCAGAACTGGATCTCATGGCGTCTCGACAGAACGCCAAGCTTCCTTGTTATGGATCCAGGTCCAGGGACCCCAAGGCAACGCTGATAGATGCTCTAGCAGCGCCTTGGTCCTTCAACCTGGCTTATGTGTTTCCACCGTTTCCTCTGCTCCCTCGTCTGATTGCCAAGATCAAGCAGGAGAGAGCATCGGTGATCTTGATAGCGCCTGCGTGGCCACGCAGGACTTGGTATGCAGATCTGGTGGACATGTCATCCTTTCCACCATGGACTCTGCCGCTGAGACAGGACCTTCTACTTCAAGGTCATTTCAACCATCCAAATCTAATTTCTCTGAGGCTGACTGCCTGGAGATTGAACGCTTGATTTTATCAAAGCGTGGTTTCTCCCAGTCAGTCATTGATACCTTAATTCAGGCACGAAAGCCTGTCACCAGGAAAATCTATCATAAGATATGGCGTAAATATCTTTATTGGTGTGAATCCAAGGGCTACTCATGGAGTAAGGTCAGGATTCCCAGGATATTATCTTTTCTCCAAGAAGGATTGGAAAAAGGATTTCAGCTAGTTCCTTAAAGGGACAGATTTCTGTGCTGTCTATTCTTTTGCACAAGCATCTGGCGGATGTCCCAGACGTTCAGGCATTTTGTCAGGCTTTAGTTAGAATCAAGCCTGTGTCTAAACCTGTTGCTCCACCTTGGAGCTTAAATTTGGTTCTTAAAGTTCTTTTTTTTGGTAGCTTTTTCCTCGGCTCATAGAGTTTCCGAGTTATCTGCCTTACAATGTGATTCTCCTTATCTGCTCTTCCATGCAGATAAGGTAGTTCTGCATACCAAACCTGGGTTTTTACCTAAGGTGGTATCTAATAAGAATATCAATCAAGAGATTGTTATTACGTCTTTGTGTCCTAATACTTCTTCAAAAAAGGAACGTCTATTACACAATCTGGACGTGGTTCGTGCTTTAAAGTTTTACTTACAAGCTACTAAAGATTTTCGTCAAACATCTGCTTTGTTTGTTGTCTACTCTGGACAGAGGAGAGGTCAAAAGGCTTCGGCAACCTCTCTTTCTTTTTGGCTAAGAAGCATAATCCGCTTAGCCTATGAGACTGCTGGCCAGCAGCCTCCTGAAAAGATTACAGCTCATTCTACTAGAGCTGTGGTTTCCACATGGGCCTTTTAAAATGAGGCTTCTGTTGAACAGATTTGCAAGGCGGCGACTTGGTCTTCGTTTCATTCTTTTTCAAAATTCTACAAGTTTGATACTTTTGCTTCTTCGGAGGCTATTTTGGGGAGAAAGGTTTTACAGGCAGTGGTACCTTCCATTTAAGTACCTGCCTTGTCCCTCCCTTCATCCGTGTACTTTAGCTTTGGTATTGGTATCCCACAAGTAATGGATGATCCGTGGACTGGATACACCTTACAAGAGAAAACATAATTTATGCTTACCTGATAAATTTATTTCTCTTGTGGTGTATCCAGTCCACGGCCCGCCCTGTCATTTTAAGGCAGGTATTTTTTAATTTTAAACTACAGTCACCACTGCACCCTATGGTTTCTCCTTTCTCTGCTTGTTTTCAGTCGAATGGCAGTTAGGGGAGGAGCTATATAGCAGCTCTGCTGTGGGTGATCCTCTTGCAACTTCCTGTTGGGAAGGAGAATATCCCACAAGTAATGGATGATCCGTAGACTGGATACACTACAAGAGAAATAAATTTATGAGGTAAGCATAAATTATGTTTTCTCTCTTGCCTGGGGTTATATCACTGATATCATCCCACCCCTTTTTAATCTAATCATCTGTGAAACAATATGATAGGCCCTTCAGAAGCTTGTCCATGATTCGCCCTTACGGAGCTGAGCATTTATTGGCCCTTCGAGCTGAAACATTTGATTGGCTATTTGGATTTGCATGTGTTTTAAACAGTCAATTCGTTTGGCTGTCGTACCAGTTTTAATCCCCTAGGGGGCAGCAAACAACTGCAAATGCAGATCTCATCATCATCATTATTGCTAACAATTTAATACATCCTTATAAAGTGATTATTTAACATACTATAACTTTTGGCATTAATAAACCTCTCTTGTCAGCATCTATATTTCATTTAGCATAACAGAAAATGTACAATTTGATACCAAACGCCAGTATTTTATCAATTTCCATGATAAAATAGAAGATATCCATGTTTATGGCTAATATTCATTGGACATCTTCTTGTCTGTAAAATAAGAAACAATGTTGTAAAAATGTCAAACATTTATAAATCTATTTGCAGTATTTAAAATTATACAGGATGTATTTTAAAAATGAATTTAACAGCCACAACACAATATATGTTTCTGCCTGGCCAAACTTTCATCTAGACATAACGTCTAGAATTTGTGGATTCAACACAACAGGGGCAATCAACTCTTGCATACACATAGGCCATGTCTGTTTATTTACAGGGGTCTGACAAGTTTATTTCCCATCCTGGGCAGGAAATCAACTTCAAACAGAGCAGCCACATGGTGACATCTTCTTTGAAATAACTGCATGATCTTTGAAATGACTTTCTTAGGCTAAATTATTTGAGAGATTTCAGTCTGGGAAGGCTATCCAACAATGATTCATTAGAAGTTACCTCTCTTCTGAGACGTGATCAAAGGCTCTTTAGATGTGACCTTATCTTTTATAGTTCTTGGACCAATGTTTGATCTTTTTGATATGACTATGCAAACAATTCCTTTGATGAATTAGAGGGGGATTGGTCTGTTACAGTGACATCTGGGGTTTTACAAATAAAATGAATTATTTGGTGTACACAACTATATATATATATATATATATATATATATATATATATATATATATATATATAATTTAATAACATTCACAGATATCCTGACAGCTCGCAGACCCCCCACAGTTGATAAGGGGAGGCAGCATATCGGCACAAGGTCTTCTCCTCCAGCCTCACTTTGTAAGCATATCCCCGGTCAAGTTTCTCACCAAGAACGCTTCCACTGCAAAAATGCCGGCAGCTCTAAATGAAGCAACAGTTTAAAGGAGCACTGAAGAGCGACCTTAATCAGCGCATGTGCCTTGTCTTCTCTGTAAAAGCCTGCACTTTATCGCTTACTCTACTGTGTGCTGGCTTTTAGAGAGAAGATAGGACAGATCTGCTGCCCTAGGCACCAGCCTTGTTGGCCTAGGCCATAATATGCCCCTGCATTTGAGAGATAAATTGTATTGTGTTCTTTCAGAGAGTTAAGTATACCTAGTTGTGCAAATGTAATCTTTTAAACTTTTATTTTTGGTTGCTTCGTTCATAATACATATTGTTCTTTAATATTTACAGAGATCCAAAATCGAAATATTTACCTATGCTGTTATTTACGTATAGCAGTCAAGGGTCCAAGAGTGGCCCTAACATCTAAATAAACCTCCTATGTCTCATACAGGTGGTATTAAAGGTCCAGGAGGTAGCAAATTAAAGTTTTTATTTTTCTCCTACTATTGTGGTATAAATAATGTGCAAGTTATAATTGTATAATACTTAGATATCCTGTATGTTCTTTCATTTCTCCAACATTGGTGTGTCCGGTCCACGGCGTCATCCTTACTTGTGGGAATATCTCTTCCCCAACAGGAAATGGCAAAGAGTCCCAGCAAAGCTGGCCATATAGTCCCTCCTAGGCTCCGCCCACCCCAGTCATTCTCTTTGCCGTTGCATAGGCAACATCTCCACGGAGATGGTTAAGAGTATGTGGTGTTTAGTTGTAGTTTTTTTATTCTACTATCAAGAGTTTGTTATTTTAAAATAGTGCTGGTATGTACTATTTACTCTGAAACAGAAAAAGATGAAGATTTCTGTTTGTGAGAGGAAGATGATTTTAGCAGACAGTAACTAAAATCGATTGCTGTTTCCACATAGGACTGTTGAGATGAAGTAACTTCAGTTGGGGGAAACAGTTAGCAGACTTTTCTGCTTAAGGTTTGACTAGCCATATTTCGAACAAGACTGTGTAATGCTGGAAGGCTGTCATTTCCCCTCATGGGGACCGGTAAGCCATTTTCTTAGTCTCAAACAGAATAAAGGGCTTAATATGGGCTATAAAACTGGTAGACACTTTTATGGGCTAAATCGATTGCTTTATTTGGACATTTTATACATGTTTATGCTGATAATTCACACTTATAAACTTGGGGAACGTTTTTTAACGTCAGGCACTATGTTAGACACCTTTTCCAGTCAGGAAGGGCCTTCCCAGTTGTAGGCTGAGCCTCATTTTCGCGCCATTACTGCGCAGTTGTTTTTGAGTGCAAGACATGCAGATGCATGTGTGAGGACCTGAGAGTAGTTGGAAAAGTTCCTAGAAGGCGTCATTTGGTATCGTATTCCCCTCTGGGCTTGGTAAAGTCACAGCAAAGGCTGTAGCTGGGACTGTATAGGGGTTAAATCTGTAACTGGCTCCGGTTTCGTTATTTTAAGGGTTAAAGCTCTGAAAATTGGTGTGCAATACTTTTAATGCTTTAAGACACTGTGGTGAAATTTTGGTAAATTTTGAACAATTCCTTCATATATTTTCACATATTCAGTAATAAAGTGTGCTCTGTTTAAAATTTAAAGAGACAGTAACGGTTTTGTTTTAAAACGGTTTTTGTGCTTTATTGACAAGTTTAAGCCTGTTTAACATGTCTGTGCCTTCAGATAAGCTATGTTCTATATGTATGAAAGCCAATGTGTCTCCCCCTTCAAAATTGTGTGATAATTGTGCCATAGCGTCCAAACAAAGTAAGGACTGCCACAAATAATGAAATTGCCCAAGATGATTCCTCAGATGAAGGGAGTAGACATGGTTCTACATCATCTCCTTCTGTGTCTACGCCAGTTTTGCCCACGCAGGAGGCCCCTAGTACTTCTAGCGCGCCAATGCTTATTACCATGCAACAATTGACGGCTGTAATGGATAACTCCATAGCAAATATTTTATCCAAAATGCCTGCATATCAGAGAAAGCGCGATTGCTCTGTTTTAAACACTGAAGAGCAGGAGGGCGCTGATGATAATTGTTCTGTCATACCCTCACACCAATCTGAAGGGGCCATGAGGGAGATTTTGTCAGATGGGGAAATTTCAGATTGTGACATTTAAATTTAAATTAGAACATCTCCGCGCACTGCTTAAGGAGGTGTTATCTACTCTGGATGATTGTGACAACTTGGTCATTCCAGAAAAATTATGCAAGATGGACAAGTTCCTAGAGGTTCCGGTGCACCCTGACGCTTTTCCTATACCCAAGCGGGTGGCGGACATAGTGAATAAGGAGTGGGAGAAGCCCGGCATACCTTTTGTTCCCCCTCCTATATTTAAGAAATTATTTCCTATGGTCGACCCCAGAAAGGACTTATGGCAGACAGTCCCTAAGGTCGAGGGGGCAGTTTCTACTCTAAACAAGCGCACTACTATTCCTATCGAAGATAGTTGTGCTTTCAAAGATCCTATGGATAAAAAATTGGAAGGTTTGCTTAAAAAGATTTTTGTACAGCAAGGTTACCTTCTACAACCCATTTCGTGCATTGTTCCTGTCACTACAGCAGCGTGGTTCTGGTTCGAGGAACTAGAAAAGTCGCTCAGTAGAGAGACTCCATATGAGGAGGTTATGGACAGAGTTCACGCACTTAAGTTGGCTAACTCTTTTATTTTAGATGCCGCTTTGCAATTAGCTAGATTAGCGGCGAAAAATTCAGGGTTTGCAATTGTGGCGCGCAGAGCGCTTTGGCTAAAGTCTTGGTCAGCGGATGTATCATCCAAGACAAAATTGCTTAACATCCCCTTCAAGGGTAAAACTCTCTTTGGACCAGAATTGAAAGAGATTATCTCAGACATCACTGGGGGAAAGGGCCACGCCCTCCCACAAGATAGGCCTTTCAAGGCCAAAAATAAGTCTAATTTTCGTTCCTTTCGTAATTTCAGGAACGGACCGGCCTCTAATTCTGCATCCTCTAAGTAAGAGGGTAATGCCTCACAGTCCAAACCAGCCTGGAAACCGATGCAAGGCTGGAACAAGGGTAAGCAGACCAAGAAGCCTGCTACCGCTAACAAAACAGCATGAAGGAGTAGCCCCCGATCCGGGACCGGATCTAGTGGGGGGCAGACTCTCTCTCTTTGCTCAGGCTTGGGCAAGAGATGTTCAGGATCCCTGGACGCTAGAAATAGTTTCTCAGGGTTATCTTCTGGAATTCAAGGAACTACCCCCAAGGGGAAGGTTCCACATGTCTCACTTATCCTCAAACCAAATAAAGAGACAGGCGTTCTTACATTGTGTAGAAGACCTGCTAAAGATGGGAGTGATACACCCAGTTCCAATGACGGAACAAGGAATGGGATTTTACTCAAATCTGTTCGTAGTTCCCAAAAAAGAGGGAACCTTCAGACCAATTCTGGATTTAAAGATCCTAAACAAATTTCTCAGGGTACCATCGTTCAAAATGGAAACCATTCAAACGATTCTACCCACTATCCAGGAAGGTCAATTTATGACTACCGTGGATCTAAAGGATGCGTACCTACATATTCCTATCCACAAAGAACATCATCAGTTCCTAAGGTTCGCCTTTCTGGACAAACATTACCAGTTTGTGGCCCTCCCATTCGGATTAGCCACTGCTCCAAGGATTTTCACAAAGGTACTCGGGTCCCTTCTAGCGGTTCTAAGACCGAGGGGCGTTGCAGTAGTACCATACTTGGACGACATTCTAATACAAGCGTCGTCCCTTTCAAAAGCAAAGGCTCATACAGACATCGTTCTGGCCTTTCTCAGATCTCACGGATGGAAGGTGAACATAGAAAAAAGTTCTCTGTCTCCGTCAACAAGAGTTCCCTTCCTGGGAACAATAATAGATTCCTTAGAAATGAGGATCTTTCTGACAGATGTCAGAAAGTCAAATCTTCTAAGCGCTTGTCAAGTTCTTCATTCTGTTCCACGTCCTTCCATAGCTCAGTGCATGGAAGTAGTAGGGTTGATGGTTGCAGCAATGGACATAGTTCCTTTTGCGCGAATTCATCTAAGACCATTACAACTGTGCATGCTGAAACAGTGGAATGGGGACTATACAGACTTGTCTCCAGTGATTCAAGTAGATCAGAAGACCAGAGATTCACTCCGTTGGTGGATATCCCTGGACCACCTATCCCAGGGAATGAGCTTCCGCAGACCAGAGTGGGTCATTGTCACGACCGCCGCCAGTCTAGTGGGCTGGGGTGCAGTCTGGGAATCCCTGAAAGCTCAGGGACTATGGTCTCGGGAAGAGTCTCTTCTCCCGATAAACATTCTGGAACTAAGAGCAATATTCAATGCTCTCAGGGCTTGGCCTCAGCTTGCAAAGGCCAGATTCATAAGATTCCAATCAGACAACATGACGACTGTTGCGTATATCAATCATCAGGGGGGAACAAGGAGTTCCCTGGCGATGAAAGAAGTAACCAAAATAATACAATGGGCGGAGAATCACTCCTGCCATCTATCTGCGATCCACATCCCAGGTGTGGAAAACTGGGAAGCGGATTATCTGAGTCGTCAGACATTCCATCCGGGGGAGTGGGAGCTCCACCCGGAGATCTTTGCCCAACTAACTCAATTATGGGGCATTCCGGACATGAATCTGATGGCGTCTCGTCAGAACTTCAAGGTTCCTTGCTACGGGTCCAGATCCAGGGATCTGCACTAGTAGCGCCTTGGACCTTCAACCTAGCTTATGTGTTCCCACCATTTCCTCTCATTCCCAGGCTGGTAGCCAGGATCAAACAGGAGAGGGTCTCGGTGATCTTGATAGCTCCTGCGTGGCCACGCAGGACTTGGTATGCAGACCTGGTGAATATGTCATCGGTTCCACCATGGAAGCTACCTTTGAGACAGGACCTTCTTGTTCAGGGTCCATTCGAACATCCAAATCTGGTCTCCCTCCAGCTGACGGCTTGGAGATTGAACGCTTGATTCTATCAAAGCGTGGGTTTTCAGATTCTTTTAATATCTAGTGTCATGAGACACTGAGATTTTTATTTTATTAATAAAATTTGGTTTTATGTAAACCTCTTTGTGAGAGTCTGAGCTCTGTCAGTCCGGCAAGACATTGGAGAAACCAGTTTCCTTGCAGTGTCAGTGAGCTGGGACACTGTGAGATCCCAGTCTGTTTGATTTAGCACAATTGGGTGCTGCTCCACTTGTGAGTACCTTTTTGATTACCTAACAAATCTCTTTCACCAACTGTATTACACTAGGAGGCGCCTTTGTCTTTTTGTGATTTTTTTCACAGAGAAAACTTGCTCGGTGATTGATACTCTGGTTCAGGCCAGAAAACCGGTAACTAGAAAGATTTACCATAAAATATGGAAAAGATATATCTGCTGGTGTGAATCAAAGGGATTCCCTTGGAATAAGGTAAAGATTCCTAAGATTCTTTCCTTTCTGCAAGAAGGTTTGGAGAAAGGATTATCTGCGAGTTCTCTAAAGGGACAGATTTCTGCTTTATCTGTCTTACTACACAAACGACTGGCAGCTATGCCAGATGTTCAAGCATTTGTTCAGGCTCTGGTTAGGATCAAGCCTGTTTACAGACCTTTGACTCCTCCCTGGAGTTTAAATCTAGTTCTTTCAGTTCTTCAAGGGGTTCTGTTTGAACCTCTACATTCCATAGATATTAAGTTGTTATCTTGGAAAGTTTTGTTTTTGGTTGCTATTTCTTCTGCTAGAAGAGTTTCAGAGTTATCTGCTCTGCAGTGTTCTCCGCCCTATCTGGTGTTCCATGCAGATAAGGTGGTTTTGCGTACTAAGCCTGGTTTCCTTCCAAAGGTTGTTTCTAACAAAAATATTAACCAGGAGATAGTTGTACCTTCTTTGTGTCCGAATCCAGTTTCAAAGAAGGAACGTTTGTTACACAATTTGGACGTAGTCCGTGCTCTAAAATTCTATTTAGAATCTACAAAAGATTTCAGACAAACATCTTCTCTGTTTGTCGTCTATTCTGGTAAAAGGAGAGGTCAAAAAGCGACTTCTACCTATCTTTCCTTTTGGCTTAAAAGCATCATCCGATTGGCTTACGAGACTGCCGGATGGCAGCCTCCTGAAAGAATCACAGCTCACTCCACTAGGGCTGTGGCTTCCACATGGGCCTTCAAGAACGAGGCTTCTGTTGATCAGATATGTAAGGCAGCGACTTGGTCTTCACTGCACACTTTTGCCAAATTTTACAAATTTGATACTTTTGCTTCTTCGGAGGCTATTTTTGGGAGAAAGGTTTTGCAAGCTGTGGTGCCTTCCGTTTAGGTAACCTGATTTGCTCCCTCCCTTCATCCGTGTCCTAAAGCTTTGGTATTGGTTCCCACAAGTAAGGATGACGCTGTGGACCGGACACACCAATGTTGGAGAAAACAGAATTTATACTTACCTGATAAATTACTTTCTCCAACTGTGTGTCCGGTCCACGGCCCGCCCTGGTTTTTTAATCAGGTCTGATGAATTATTTTCTCTAACTACAGTCACCACGGTACCATATGGTTTCTCCTATATTTTTCCTCCTGTCCGTCGGTCGAATGACTGGGGTGGGCGGAGCATAGGAGGGACTATATGGCCAGCTTTGCTGGGACTCTTTGCCATTTCCTGTTGGGGAAGAGATATTCCCACAAGTAAGGATGACGCCGTGGACCGGACACACCGTTGGAGAAAGTAATTTATCAGGTAAGCATAAATTCTGTTTTTATATATTATTTGTTGTTGCTTTTATATTAAAGTTATATTAAACCTCCTCTGTCTCATACAGTTAGTATCAAAGGTCCAAGAGAGGTCTTATTAAGTCCAGGAGGTAGAAAATGAGTTCTTGTTTTTCTTCTGCTATTGTTGTACAACACAGTCAAGTTATAATTGTATAATACATATATATCCTGTGTGTCCCTTAAATTTATATATTTTTGCAGGTACTGTTGGAAAATGGGGAGCAAGTATTTTAGTAATTTGAAAACTGTCATGTAGCTTTCTATGTTGCCAGTTGTATTTTATTCTTACTGTGCAATTGTCAGTGTCGGTAACAGATTTTGTGTATTCAAAAAAATTTTTTTTTAATTGAGAGACAACAAATAGACCTAAGGGTTACCAAAATTCTAGTTTCCGTTCCTTCCGTAACTTTAAGGGACAGAAGTCTTCCTCTTCCAATTCGGATCAATCCAAGTCTTCTTGGAGGACTGGTCAGCCTTGGAATAGGGGGAAGCAAGCTAAAAACCTTCAGTTGATTCTAAATCAACATGAAGGGGCTGGCCCCCAATCCTGTAGTGGATTAAGTGGGGGACAGGCTTTTCTTTTTTTCAGCAGGCTTGGATACGCAATGTTCCAGATCCTTGGGCCATAGATATAGTATCCCACAGTTACAGAATAGGATTCAAATCTTGTCCTCCCAGTGGCAGGTTCCACCTGTCAAGGTTATCTGCGAATCAGACAAAGAGAGAGGCCTTTTTAAACTGCCTAAAGGGTCTGTCATCCCTGGGAGTGATTTTTCCAGTTCCTCTAGAGGATCAGGGTCTAGGATTCTATCCAAATCTATTTGTAGTTCCCAAGGAGGGCACTTTTTGTCCCATTCTGGACTTAAAGTGTCTCAATTAATTCCTCAGTGTTCCATCCTTCAAGATCGAGACCATCCGTTCTATTCTTCCTTTGGTCCAAAAGGGTCAGTTCATGACGACCGTAGATCTGAAGGACGAGTATCTTCATGTTCCGATTCACAGGGATCATTACCAGTATCTAAGGTTTTACTTCCTGGACAAACATTTCCAGTTTGTTATCCTTCCTTTTGGCCTTGCTACAGCTTCCATAATTTTTACAAAGGTTTTGGGGGCTCTTCTGGCAGTGGGAGGTCCCAGGGTATTGCTGTGGCGCCTTATCTAGATGACATTCTAGTTCAAGCTCCATCTTTTCATCTAGCAAGATCTCATTCCGAGATTATGTTGTCTATTTTACGTTCCCACGGGTGGAAAGTGAATCTCGGAAAGAGTTCCCTTGTTCCAGATACAAGGGTTTGTTTCAATCATAGATTCCCTGTCCATGAAGATTTTTCTGACGGACTTCAGAAAATCCAAGCTTCATGTTTCTTGCCTGTCTCTCCAGTCTGCTATTTGTCCATCTGTAGCTCAATGCATGGAGGTGATTGGACTGATGGTTGCCTCCATGGACATTATTCCTTTTGCTGAGTTCCATCTGAGACCTATGCAGCTATGCATGCTCAGTCAATGGAATGGGGACCGCTCAGATCTCTCGCAGAAGATAAATTTGGATTCCCCAACAAGAGTCTCACTCTCATGGTGGGTTTCACAGGACCATCTGTCTCGGGACACATGCTTCCTTAGGCCTTCCTGGGTGATAGTGACCACGGACGCCAGCCTGTTAAGCTGGTGTGCAGTTTGGGGTTTCTTGAAGAGGAGTCGTCTCTTCCAATAAACATCTTAGAGTTGAGAGCAATTTTCTATGCTTTAATAGCTTGGCCTCAACTAGCTTTGGTCCGATTTATCAGATTACAGTCGGACATCACCTCGGTGGCCTACATCAATCACCAGGGAGGAACTTGGAGTTCCTTGGCAATGAAGGAGGTGTCTCACATTCTCCAGTGGACAGATTCTCACAATTGCCATCTCTCTGCCATCCACTTACCAGGGGTGGACAACTGTGTGGCGGATTTTCTAAGCAGGCAGACTTTTCATCCCGGAGAGTGGGCTCTCCACCCAGAGGTTTTCACAATGATAACTCTCAGGTGAGGGATTCCGGAGTTCGATCTGATGGCGTCTCGTCAAAACGCCAAGCTTCCAAAGTACGGTTCAAGGTCAAACGATCCTTAAACCGTTCTGGTAGATGCTGTAGCAGTTCCTTGGAGCTTCAACCTAGCATACCTGTTTCCTCTGTTTCCATTGCTTCCACAAGTAATTGCTCACATCAAACATGAGAGAGCTTCTGTGATTCTAATAGCTCCTATATGGCCTCGCAGGATCTGGTTAACAGATCTGGTTACATTGTCACCTTTTCCACTGTGGTGGTTACCTTTCAGGAAGGACCTTCTACTTCAGGGTCCCTTTCTTCATCCAAATCTGGTTTCTCTGAAGCTGACTGCTTGGAGATTGAACGTCTAAGTTTGGCTAGACATGGCTTCTCTGAGAAAGTCATAGATATTATGTTTCAGGCTTGTAAACAGGTTACTCGCAGAATTTAGGCTATGGTGTAAATACCTTCATTGGTATGATTCAAAAGGTTTTTCTTGGAACAAAGTAAGGGTTCCTCGAATTTTGGCTTTTCTTCAGGAGGGCCTGGAGATGGGTTTGTCAGTCTGTACTTTGAAGGGTCAGATTTCTGCTCTGTCTATTCTTCTGTATAAATGTCTGTCAGTTCTGCCAGATGTTCAGTCTTTTGTTCAGGCCTTGGTCAGAATCAGGCCTGTGTTTAAATCTGTTGCTCCTCCTTGGAGTCTTAACCTTGTTCATATAGTTTTGCAGCAGGCTACGTTTGAGCCAATGCATTCTGTTAGTATTACATTTCTATCTTGGAAGGTTTTGTTTCTTCTTGCTATTTCTTCTGCTCGCAGAGTTTCCGAATTTTCTGCTCTGCAGTGTGATTCCCCTTACCTTATTTTTCATGCTGATAAGGCGGCCCTTCGTACTAAGCTAGGGTTTCTCCCTATTGTAGTGTCGGATCACAATATTAATCAGGAAATTGTTGTTTTTTTCTTCCCAGAAGGAACGTCTTTTGCATAACTTGGATGTTGTGCGTGCTCTTAAATTTTGCCTTCAAGCAACTAAAGATTTTCGGCAGACTTCTGCCCTGTTTGTTGTTTTCTCTGGTAAGCGTAGGGTTCAGAAGACCACTTCTACCTCTCTTTCTCTCTGGTTGAGATGTGTTATCTGGTTAGCTTATGAGACAGCTGGACAGCAGCCTCCTGAGAGAATTACTTCTCATTCTATTAGAGCTGTTTCATCTTCATGGACTTTCAAAAAGGTAGCTTCTGTAGAGCAAATCTGTAAGGCAGCCACTTAGTCCTCTTTACATACTTTTTTCAAATTCTACAAATTTGATACTTTTGCCTCAGCTGAGGCCTCTTTTGGGAGAAAGGTTCTTCAAGCGGTGGTGCCTTCAGTTTAGGTCCGCCTGTCTTGTTTTCTCTCCCTATTCATTCTGTGTCCTCTAGCTTGGGTATTGGTTCCCACTAGTAATTTTGTGGACTCTCTATGCCATAGGAAAGAAAACAAAATGTATGCTTACCTTATACATTTCTTTCTTTCCGGGCATAAAGAGTCCATGACCCACCCTTGTTAAAATTCAGATGACAGGTTTTTTGTACAAACCTCAGGCACCTCTATATCCTTGTGTTACTTCTTTTTTCATTCCCTTCGGATGAATGACTGGGGGTTATGGGTAAGGGAAGTGATACTTAACAGCTTTGCTCGGGTGCTCTTTGCCACCTCCTGCTGGCCAGGAGTGAATATCCAACTAGTAATTAGAATGTTTCGTGGACTCTCTATGCCCGGAAAGAAATACATTTATCAGGTAAGCATAACTTTGTTTTTTAATTAGGTACTTTTCATTTTGACATTACTGTCCCTTTAATTACGTTTTTTTATTTAGACCTTCCAAAACGATTTATAAACTCCTTATTTTATTGAGCCTGTACTGTATTGTATGCGTCTCTTTGACATACATAAATGTAGGTTATGTCCCTTTAGGAAGATACACAGCTAACGCTATAAAATTTTAGCTTTAGACAATCCCGTAAAGGACTATGTAGGACGTACAAATCTTTTTATAGAATTTCACCATAGAGAATCTTGCCCTTTAAAAGGACAATAAAGTCAAAATTAAAGTTTCATGAATCAGATAGAGCATGCAGTTTTAAGTGACTTTCCAATTTACTTCTATTAGCACGTTTTGCACCATCTTTTTATATGCGCACTTTCTGAGGCACCAGCTACTACTGAGCATGTGCACAAGTTAACAGTGTATACGTATACTTGTTTGTGATTGGCTAATGGCTGTCACAAGATACAGGGGGCTGGCAAATGGGGGAAAAATACATTTGTCAAAAATAAAATCTACTGCTTAAATTTAGAGTAAGTGTTATTTGCATTGTCTTTTTATCCTGCATTTGTTAATTATGCAATTCTACTATATTTAAAGGACCAGTACATACAGTAGATTTGCATAATTAACAAACACATGATAACAAGACAATACAATAGAACGTTGCCTGAACTTCAAACGAGTAGTAGATTATTTTCTGACAAACTTCAAAGTTATGCCTATTTCCACTCCCCTTGTATCATGTGACAGCCATCAGCCAATCACAAATGCATATATGTATAGTCTGTGAATTCTTGCACATGCTCAGTAGGAACTGGTGACTCAAAAAGTGTTAATATGAAAAGACTGTGCACATTTTGTTAATGGAAGTAAATTGAAAAGTTGTTTAAAATTGCTGCTCTATCTTAATCATAAAAGTGTAATTTTGACTTGAGTGTCCCTTTAAAGGAACACTAAACCCACAAACATTTTTTTTTTCATGTTTCAGGTAGAGAAAATAATTTTAAACAACATTCCAATTAACTTCTATTAGCTAATTTGCTTCATTCTTTATATATCCTTTGTTGAAGAAATTGCAATGCACATGGGTGGTGAGCCAATCACACAAGGGATCTATTTGCAGCCTCCAATCATCAGCTACTGAGTCTATCTAGATATGCTTTTCAGCAAAGAATATCAAGAGAATGAAGCAAATTAGATAATAGAAGTAAATTAGAAAGTTGTTTAAAACTGCATGCTCTTTCTAAATCACGAAAGAGAAAATTTGGGTTTCATGCCCCTTTAACCCCTTAATGACCAAGGACGTACGCCACACGTCCTCAAAAAAAATACAGTTAATGACCGAGGACGTGTGGCGTACGTCCTTGGTCTGGAAAGCAGCTGGAAGCGATCCTGCTCGCTTCCAGCTGCTTTCCGGTTATTGCAGTGATGCCTCGATATGGAGGCATCCTGCAATAACCCCCCTTGGCCATCCGATGCAGAGAGAGCCACTCTGTGGCCCTCTCTGCACCGGACATCGGTGGCCGGTATCGTTGGTGGGTGGGAGCAAGTCTGGGAGGCGGGTGGGCGGCCATCGATGTGATCGATGAAGAGAAGGGGGGCAGGATCGGGGGCGGAAGCATCGGGAGCGCGCACGGGAGCGCGCGCGTGCACGGGGGGCGGTGGGGGGGCGCGTGCACGGGGCGGGAGCGGGAGGGAACCGCTACACTACGGAAAAGTTTTGTGTGAAAAGTTAAAATAAAAAATCTTAAAATGTTACAAATAAACAGCTAAGGGATCTGGAAGGGGTGGGGGGATGGTCTTGGGGGGGGGGGAAAGCTACACTACAGAAAAGGGATTTTTTTTAAAAAAAAAAGGCACATTTGTTACTAAACTGGGTACTGGCAGACAGCTGCCAGTACCCAAGATGGCGCCCATTAAGGCAGAGGGGGAGGGTTAGGGAGCTGTTTGGTGGGGGATCAGTGAGGTTGGGGACTAAGGGGGGATCCTACACAGCAGCATATGTAAATATGCCCAAAAAAAACAAACAAAAAAAAGCCCAAGTATAGCTTTTATTTTAGTACTGGCAGAGTTTCTGCCAGTACTAAGGTGGCGGGGACAATTGTGGGGTGGGGGAGGGAAGAGAGCTGTTTGGGAGGGATCAGGGGGTCTCATGTTTCAGGTGGGAGGCTGAGCTCTACACTAAAGCTAAAATTAACCCTGCAAGCTACATAATTAACCCCTTCACTGCTAGCCATAATACACGTGTGAAATGCAGCGGCATTTGGCGGCCTTCTAATTACCAAAAAGCAACGCCAAAGCCATATATGTCTGCTATTTCTGAACAAAGGGGATCCCAGAGAAGCATTTACAACCATTTGTGCCATAATTGCACAAGCTGTTTGTAAATAATTTCAGTGAGAAACCTAAAATTGTGAAAAATTTAACGTTTTTTTTAATTTGATCGCATTTGGCGGTGAAATGGTGGCATGAAATATACCAAAATTGGCCTAGATCAATACTTGGGGTTGTCTACTACACTACACTAAAGCTAAAAGTATCCCTAAAAGCTCCCTACATGCTCCATAATTAACCCCTTCACTGCTGGGCATGATACACGTGTAGTGCGCAGTGGCATTTAGCAGCCTTCTAATTACTAAAAAGCAACGCCAAAGCCATATATGTCTGCTATTTCTGAACAAAGGGGATCCCAGAGAAGCATTTACAACCATTTAAGCCATAATTGCACAAGCTGTTTGTAAATAATTTCAGTGAGAAACCAAAAGTTTGTGAAAAAATTAGTAAAAAAGTGAACGATTTTTTGTATTTAATCGCATTTGGCGGTGAAATGGGGGCATGAAATATACCAAAATGGGCCTAGATTAATACTTTGGGATGTCTACTAAAAAAAAATATATACATGTCAATGGATATTCAGAGATTCCTGAAAGATATTAGTGTTCTAATGTAACTAGCGCTAATTTTGAAAAATAATGGTTTGGAAATAGCAAAGTGCTACTTGTATTTATGGCCCTTACAAAAAAAGCAAAGAACATGTAAACATTGGGTATTTCTAAACTCAGGACAAAATGTAGAAACTATTTAGCATGGGTGTTTTTTGGTGGTTGTAGATGTGTAACAGATTTTGGGGGTCAAAGTTAGAAAAAGTGTGTGTTTTTCAATTTTTTCCTCATATTTTATAATTTTTTTTATAGTAAATTATAAGATATGATGAAAATAATGGTATCTTTAGAAAGTCCATTTAATGGCGAGAAAAACGGTATATAATATGTGTGGGTACAGTAAATGAGTAAGAGTAAAATTACAGCTAAACACAAACACCGCAGAAATGTAAAAATAGCCTTGGTCCCAAACGGACAGAAAATGGAAAAGTGCTGTGGTCATTAAGGGGTTAAGGGTCCATTAAATTTATATAACATTTGTGGGGTCTGCTTCAAATTTTGGCCATGGGCCTATTAGTTGCTAATTATATCCTTTAGGTAAGGAACGTGCATTGCAAGAAATGGTGATATTTTGTTTAGTGTTAAGCACAAAGTGTATAATTTTAGATCAAACAGTGCCTCAACTGATACATTTATCAAACATTATTATCTCAGTAAAACAGTTTCCCCTTTTATCATAAGAAATAGCTCAGACTTTTGATGAAAAACCTCGATAGAATAATTTAGGAAGCTGACTTCTGTACCTACAGTGTGATAAAGAAGCTTTGATGTATTTATCCGTTTGTATTGAATTTAATTCAGCCTCATGCTGAGCTAATGCAGTCTTAACTGGTTAGAGAGAAATTAAAGGAAGTTACTATGTGAGAATATTTTTGTTCATAGCTAAAGTGAGCTATACTTTCTCAGCAGCTGCATTTCCTGGAGATTGACGGCTATTTGTTACATTGTATTGTCTTCATGTACATACACAGATGTCCGCTGGGAACCATGGCATGATGGGATTTTCTCGAATGTTCTCAGTCACGTTTAAAGGGACAGCAAACCCCAAAATATACTTTTGTGATTCGAAAAGAACATACAATTTTAATCAACTTTGCAATTTTCTTCTCTTATCAAATGTGCTTAATTCTCTTGTTATCCTTTACTGGAGGAACACTGGCAGCTATCTGAACACATCTAGTTAGCCAATCACATGATACAATTGACACCTATCAGCATCTAGCTCCCACTACTGTAGGATATGTGCATATTATTTTTCAACAAGGGATACTAAGAGAACAAAGCACATTTGAAAGCAGAAGTGAATTTAAAAGTGTCTTAAAAGGACTTGCTCTATATGAATCATGCAAGTTTAATTTGGACTTTCCTATCCCTTTAAATGGACAATAAATTACCAGAAATTAATTGTGTATAGTAAAACAGCTTTGCAATACAGTTTTGTTATTCATTTTGTCTGCTTTTCCTGTAATTTGCCTCTGCAAAAAAATAAATTAAATGTTTTATTGGCCTCAGAGAATGATATAGAAACATTCTGCATCACTTGATCTCAATTGTATCTGCCCCTAACTGGCCACAGTAGTGGGTTTGCAATGCATTGTGGTGAAAGGGTTAATGTCGGCGCTTGGCGTGAGAGATGCATGACCACAGTATTTTACACCTCATATGTTCTCTTATGCAATGTTATGTTTACAAAAAAACACCCAGTTGCCTCACCTCTAATATGATTATAGCTATAGCACCCTGAAAACCACTTAAAGGGACATAAGCATTGAACAGCTGTGAATTTTAAATTTGATAAAAAGCATTATTTTTGCAATATATTTGTACTGATGAATGATAATTTTATGATACATGCAACCCTCTTCTGATATGATGCTTGCTTTGGCGATTAAGGGCCAGATTTTGAGTGGAGTGCAAAATTGCTCTTTTGCAAGCACAATATTTGCGCTCCACTTGTAATACCAGCGCACAAGGTCGCGTTCATATTGCATGGAAGCTTTGTGCTCACAAGAGCGTGGTTCTATAGGCTCCAATAGGAGTCTCGTTCTGATGCCGTCATACACGGAAAAGAACCTAGCGCAGCAAAGGGGTAAGTATATATATATATATATATATATATATATATATATATATATACCCATATTAACACATATACATACATATTCATGTGTTTATGTATATACCCATATTAACACATATACATATATATATTTATGTGTTTATATATGTATATACCCATATTAACACATATACATATATATATTTATGTGTTTATGTATATACCCATATTAACACATATACATATATATATTTATGTGTTTATATATGTATATACCCATATACATATATATTTATGTGTTTATATATGTATATACCCATATTAACACATATACATATATATATTTATGTGTTTATATATGTATATACCCATATTAACACATATACATATATATATTTATGTGTTTATATATGTATATAACCATATTAACACATATACATATATATTTATGTTTATATATATATATATATATACCCATATTAACACATATACATATATAT
This sequence comes from Bombina bombina, assembly GCF_027579735.1. NCBI lineage: Eukaryota > Metazoa > Chordata > Amphibia > Anura > Bombinatoridae > Bombina > Bombina bombina. The sequence goes on from NC_069510.1 coordinate 73,653,668, forward strand.
ATTTATGTGTTTATATATGTATATACCCATATTAACACATATACATATATATATTTATGTGTTTATATATGTATATACCCATATTAACACATATACATATATATTTATGTGTTTATATATGTATATACCCATATTAACACATATACATATATATTTATGTGTTTATATATGTATATACCCATATTAACACATATACATATATATATTTATGTGTGTATATATGTATATACCCATATTAACATATATATTTATGTGTTTATATATGTATATACCCATATTAACACATATACATATATATTTGTGTTTATATATGTATATACCCATATTAACACATATACATATATATATTTATGTGTGTATATATGTATATACCCATATTAACATATATACATATATATTTATGTGTTTATATATGTATATACCCATATTAACACATATACATATATATTTATGTGTTTATATATGTATATACCCATATTAACACATATACATACTGTATATATTTATGTGGGTATATAGGTATATACCCATATTAACACATATACATATATATTTATGTGTTTATATATGTATATACCCATATTAACACATATACATATATATATTTATGTGTGTATATATGTATATACCCATATTAACACATATACATATATATATTTATGTGTGTATATATGTATATACCCATATTAACATATATACATATATATTTATGTGTTTATATATGTATATACCCATATTAACACATATACATATATATATTTATGTGTGTATATATGTATATACCCATATTAACATATATACATATATATTTATGTGTTTATATATGTATATACCCATATTAACACATATACATATATATTTATGTGTGTATATATGTATATACCCATATTAACACATATACATATATATTTACAGTGAACACACAGTTCCCCATACACTGCAATGTAAAGACACTTTTCAGTGCCGTATTTTTTCTAACACCCCACACCCACCAACTTTAACCCCTCATAACTGCTTCTTGCAGTGATGTTATTAAAACATAAAACTACAACACACTTAAGTTTGGGGGCAACTGGGGCACATTGTGAAAATTAACCAGGGATCTGATTTCTGATTAATTTTCTGAGCGCTAATTGCTACCGTGAGCTTGCAGAAGTCATAACCAGCCACTTGTAATGGCTGGTTATTTATCGTGCGCCCATAAATGTGCGAATTTGCCCGTTTACGGACGTGCAATAAATTAGCGCTCCATTTGTAATCTATCTTCAGCATGTCACATGCACAATAAAAGTTAGCATTTAATAGAAATGTGCATTTTTATGCACGAATATCTGAACGGATGCACTGCGAAATTTATAGAAAACAAAGAAATACTGCAAAATTTGTCAGTTAAAATACCTGTAGCGTGCTGGAGAACTGCGCTAATCCTGATACTTCTTCAGGTAGCAAAGGAATATTTACATTCGTCTAATGAAAACAAATGTAAAATGTTCCACGAAAGTTCAGTATTCTTCTTGTTTAAAATGAGACAAATACCAAATAGAATGGGCAACAAATATTGGAAATACTTTTTTTTTAAAATTCGTAATGAAAGATTTGTCCAAACCTCTAGTATATAAGCAGTGATACATTTTAAAGTGAATGTCAATTTTGATGCTAAAGTGCCCGTTTTTAAAAAATTTGATTAAAAACAGGGGCACTTTAACTCATCAAAATTTACATTTCACTCCTGTTGTGAAAAAAACTTACTTTTTAATCTTGACAGCAGCTCCAGCTTCCTCCACCCATAGCAAAGCCTCTTCCTGGGTCTAAAATGAGGAATCCGGCTTCCTCCAATCACGGTGTTGAATCAGATACTGATTCCCCCGGGGGGAAGCCGTGATTGGAGGATGACCTATCCATCATTTCTTATGTCAGAAATGGCTTGCAACGCCCGGAGGAAACTGGAGCTGCTGTCAGGATTAAAAGGTAAGTTGTTGTTTTTCACAACAGGAGTGAAATGTAAATTTTGATGAATTAAAGTGCCCCTGTTTTTAATCAAATTTTTAAAAACCGGACACTTTAGCATCAAAATTGACATTCACTTTAAAAGAACCTCTCTGTCCCTCCCAACACTGGGAGGTTGATTTCTGCTGTCTCTTCTTGACATAGCTTTTCTACAGACAATATTGCAGTATCATATCTTTTCTATAGCCAATATTGCAGCATCAAAATTTCCAGTATAGGTTGTGGTTTTAACAGGCAAAAACATCTTTCAAATAACAAAATAAAGGTAAATGATCTATTCATATAAACAAAATAATACACTACAGCAGGTAAAATGATTCATTGAGAAACATTAAAGTAAAAAAAAAAATGACAGTACAATATTAATATTAAGGGGCATTCAAGTTTAAAAATAATAGCTACTTGTGCACCAGGCACTGATTCAGATATGTCTGTTGATTGAGGATATGTATGTATGCCTCTGCTGTACAACTTTGCAGGTGTTCATAAATTTGTACTGTACATAAATTTGTTTATTATTCAAATCCCCTAACACAGTTATCTAATTGTAGTCTCTAAGGCTCAGTCAAGATTCTCAGTTTGTCTTAACTAAAGAACAGAAGACTAATTTAATGGGGTAGATTTGTCAAGCAGCAGATGCTGCAATTTATCCCCGAAGTTTCCGGCTTGCCGGAAACTTAGGAAGCAGTGGTCGTAAGACTACTGCTCCTTAAAGGGACAGTCTACACCAGAATTGTTATTGTTTAAAAAGATAGTTAATCCCTTTATTACCCATTCCCTAGTTTTGCATAACCAACACAGTTATATAAATACACTTTTTACCTCTGTGATTACCTTGTATCTAAGCCTCTGCAAACTGCCCCCTTATTTTGGTTCTTTTGACAGACATCCATCTTAGCCAATCAGAGCTGGCTCACCTGAACTCCAAGTGCGTGAGCACAGTGTTATATATATGACACATATGAACTAACACCCTCTAGTGGTAAAAACGGTCAAAATGCCCTGAGAGAAGAGGCGGCCTTCAAGGGCTTATAAATTAGCATATACCAAGAGAACAAAGCAAAATTGTTGATAAAAGTAAATTGGAAAATGGTTTAAAATTACATTCTCCATCTGTATTATGAAAGTTTATTTTGGACTAGACTGTCCCTTTAACTCATCCGCCACCTCTGAGGTGGCAGACAGCAATCATCCCGATCAGATATGATCGGGATAATTGACACCCCCTGCTAGCTGCCATTCTGCAGGGGGTGGCAATGCACAAGCATTTCGCCAGAAATGCTTGTGCAATAGGCTGTCTGCATTTAGCGTTATCTGCCCGCCGCTTGATAATTCGGCCCCAATGTCTCATATTTGTGGTTCTAACTTGTTCCCATTCAAGGAATTTCTGAAAAGAGCCTGTCAGAGAGTTTTAATGACTGGAATAGGAAAAACACTGTTATTTTTAGAGAATTCAAATTTTACACAGGTCCCTTTTAAATCTTTAAATGCTGCATTGCTTATAAAGAATTGTATTTCTCCTTAAAGGGATATGCAACCCCAAACATTTGTTTAATAATTCAGATAGAGAATACAATTTTAAACAACTTTCCATTTTACTTCTAGTATCTAATTTGCTTTGTTTTCTTGGCATCCTTTGTTGAAAAACATACATAGGTAGGCTCAGGGACTGGGAGCTAGCTGCTTATTAGTGGTTGCACATATATTGCTCTTATCATTGGCTTACCAATGCGTTCAACAATGCATTCAGCTAGCTCCCAGTAGTTCATTGCTGCTAATTTGATAAATATACCAAGAGAATAAAGCTAAATTGATCATAGAAGTAAATTGGAAAGTTGTTCAAAATTGTATGTTCTATCTGAATCATGGAATAAATATTTTGGTTTTCATGTCCCTTTAAGTAAAAGAATCATCTCAAATACAAACTTAAAGGTACAGTCAACACCAGAATTTTTGTTGTTTAAAAAGATAGATAATCCCTTAATTACCCATTCCCCAGTTTTGCATAACCAACACTGTTATATTTATATATTTTTTACCTCTGTGATTATCTTGTATCTAAGCTTCTGCAGACTACCCCTTTATTTCAGTTCTTTTAACAGACTTGCATTTTAGCCAATCAGTGCTCACTCCAGGGTAACCACGTGCATGAGCTCAATGTTATCTATATGACACACATGAACTAATGCCCTCTAGTGGTCAAAATGCAGTCAGATTAGAGGCAGTCTTCAAGGTCTAAGAAATTAGCATATGAACCTCCTAGGCTTCAACTAAGAATAGCAAGAAAACAAAGCAAAATTGGTGCTAAAAGTAAATTGGAAAGTAGTTTAAAATTAAATTTCCTATTTAAATCCGGAAAGTTTATTTTGGACTTGACTGTCCCTTTAATCGCTATAAATGTATTTCAAATGTACGTACCACCCCTAGTTGCATGTTTGCCAAGTGTTACATTTTTTGTGGGACAGCCCCATTTTACTTTTATTTGTTTGCATATGATGGCATTAAAGTCTCCTACACTTTACATCAAAACCGCAGAATAGCGTTGCCAACCCTCACTTATTTACAGAAATCTCCCTAATTTGCCCAAATGTTTTTACAGTTTCCCAGGCTGCCTTTTTTTATTGTGGCTTAGAAAAATATTCTCCCTTTTTTTTTCATGCAAAATCTTCATTTCAGACATATATTATAGTCTTGTACGCTTCTTTCATTAATCATTTTCATGTATCTAACAATTTAATGTCTTTACTCCCACTGTGGCTTAAAGGGACACTCAAGTCAAAACTTTCATTATTCAGATAGAGCAGTAATTTTAAACGACTTTTCAATTTACTTCCCTTAACTAAATGTGCAGTCTTTTTACATTTAAACTTTTTGAGTCACCAGCTTCTACTGAGCATGTGCAAGAATAAGTGTGTATGCATTTGTGAATGGCTGATTGCTGTCACATGGTACGTGTATGCATTTGTGATTGGCTGATGGCTGTCACATGGTACAGGGGGAGTGGAAAAAGACAAAACTTTTAAAATTGTCAGAAAAAAAATCCACTACTCATTTGCATATCAGACTAAGTGCTATTGCATTGCCTTGTTATCTTGCATTTGTTGCATTTGTTGATTATGCAAGTGTTGACTGGTCCTAGAATTCATGAGAACGTTATAGAATGTATTAAAGGGACAGTCTAGTCAAAAATAAACTTTCATGATTCAGATAGGACATGTAATTTTAAACAACTTTCCAATTTACTTTTATAATCAAGTTTTATTCTTTGTTGGAAGTTAAACCTATTAGGCTCATATGCAAATTTTCGAAGTGGTTGAAAGCCACCTATTATCTTAGTGCATTTTGACAGTTTTCACAGGTAGACAGCATTAGTTCAATTGTGCCATATAGATAACATTGTGCTCACTCCTGTAGAGTTATTCTCGAGTCAGCACTGATTGGCTAAAATGCAAATCTGTCAAAAGCACTGAAATAAGGGGGCAGTCTGCAGAGGCTTTAGATACAAGGTAATTACAGAGGTAAAAAGTGCATTAATATAACAGTGTTGGTTATGCAAAACTGGGGAATGGGTAATAAATGGATTATCTATCTCTTTATTATTATTATCGGTTATTTGTAGAGCGCCAACAGACATTAAATATTCTGGAGTAGACTGTGCCTTTAAGCTAGACTGTGTGAATGAAGATGATTTGTATGAAGAATTTTGTTGTACCAAACGTCAACTTAAGGAGCAGAGGTTTTACAACTAGAAATGTGCATCGCTGAATAATTCCTTTTCGGACGACTCATTCGGAACAAATATTCTGAAAAATGACTTTTTCAGAATATTCGTGTGCTGCACTATTCGGTATATGGTTAGTTTAAAACAAACCGAATATTGAATAATCGTTAACATTTGTTTGTAAATGTTATCTTGCTGCAGGTGGCATGGTGTCTCTTGTAGGATATTTACCTATACCGCGCTGGGGAGTCGCGCTAATTTGCTTCTCCTTCATAGAGTGCAGGGCTCCCAGAACCTTCTCATTTAGCGCAGGCGGGGGTGGGGGGTGGGGGATGCGATAATACGACTCCTCTAGGGCCTAATGCTCCTATTAGCACAGCCCTGGTCTTTGTGAAAAAAGGTCGGATAACCGTGGCCCCCTGCCTGCTCTAAAGGAGACGTTTATTTAGAGCAGAGTCTGGGATCCGCCGCCCTAATCCTCCTTTTGGCACGGCCCTGAAGAAGCGGATAAGGAATGTTCCCCATCGCGCTATAAGTACGTATTACACCTAATTTAAAGAATAACAAATATTACAATAAATGTTGTTAGTATTTATTCTTTAATTTAGCTAGTGTATTTGTTCGGATATTCGTTCTGTTAAAACGAAACAAATATGCACATATTCGTCATGAATTTGCATTTGTGACCAAGCGAATACACATTCCTACTGTAAACCCTTTTCCTGTAATACAATTTTAAAAAAGAAAGGGACACTAAAGTCAAAATTAAAATGATGGTAAACTCTCCCCTATTAAATATCAGATCCGGAATGTTAGTGATATTTTAGATGGAATTTGACTGATCAGTTGTAATGAAGATGAGCTATAACTTACTTTTTAACGAAGATATCAAATTAAAATACCCCGCGCTCCGCAACCCACTTCAAAAGTCAATTTTTCTGTGAGCTAAAGGTTTGAATTGTTGTGCAATCAGCGCTCTCCCCATATGGCACTTTTGTTTTAGCTAGAGCACTGATTGGACAACAATTCAAACTATTAGCTCACAGAAAAATTGACTTTTGAAGTGGGTGGCGGAGCGCGGGGTATTTGAATGTCATATCTATGTTAAAAATTAAGTTATAGTGCATCTTCATTACAACCAATGAATTAAACTCCATCTAAAATATCACTAATTCCAGATCTGATTTTATAAATTGGAAAGTTTACCATCACTTTAAAGTTGGGAGTCTTCACAAGCCTAACTGTGTTACATATATTTGTCCTTAATTGGTCCAGCAGAAATGTTCTGATGCAAAACAATTGTTATTCAACCCTAATTGATATGGCTAGCTGTGCCTACACAAGTAACAAGTCCTGCTTGGCTCCTCCAAATAATGAAAGTAGTAGATGGAGTTTGGCTATTGTTGAGAAACATCTGCAGCAAACAAGGACTTATTCAAAACATTTCTAAATGCACCCACTATGTTAATTTATTATAAGACAGCATTAAAATATGTTTATTGTCATGAACTTATAAAATCTCAGACAAATTTACCCCCAAAAATATGATGATTGACAAACTATTGTTTCGTGACAGCAATAAATACAGCAGATTAGCTGAGCAGGTTCCATCTTGCTAACTCCAAGGAACAGGTTTCCTGGCTGGTGACTTTGTCTTCTCAATAAATGAAAGACTGTAACATACTCTTCAGAGTGAAAATATAAAGAGCACCTTAAAATGTAATGTTTTTTTTTTTTACAGGTAGGTTCAAAAAAGAACAAAGTTTTGGTTTTCTAGCAAAATGAATAAATTGTTCAAATGCAATGATTTCATATTATGATTTTTTTTAACCTATGTTATGCTGTGAGTGTATTTTGGGCATGATTCATAGAGAATCTGAAGACAGTCTTCACATATGGGCCTCTATATATCAAGGTCTGTCAGACCTGATCCGACACTGCGGATCAGGTCCGACAGACCTTGCTGAATACGGCGAGCAATACGCTCGCAGTATTCAGCATTGCACCAGCAGCTCACAAGAGCTGCTGGTGCAACGCCGCCCCCTGCAGACTCGCGGCCAATAGGCCGCCAGCAGGGCTCTGTCAATCAACCCGATCGTACTCGATCGGGTTGATTTCCGGTGATGTCTGTCCGCCTGCTCAGAGCAGGCGGACAGGTTATGGAGCAGCGGTCTTTGTGACCGCTGCTTCATAACTGCTGTTTCTGGTGAGCCTGTAGGCTCGATAGAAACACGGGGCATCAAGCTCCATACGGAGCTTGATACATAAGCCCCATAGAATGGATTGACCAAATCTAATTTATAATACAAATTCTACTCAAGTAAGCAGATTATTTTTTTGTTAGCGCCAGATTTTCTACGTTTTATGGGTCTGTAATTTCATACATTTTATTTATTATTGAATTATTATTATAAAAATTAAAAATGTGATTATTAATGTTCTTTGTAATAGCTATATCTTCTTTTTAACAATTACATTGCTTAGTTTTTAAATTCCGTTTACTTCTTCACCAATGTTTTTAATTATTTAGGATTTTTTTTTATTATGTAGCAATTAGCTCTAAAGAAGTTTGAGATTTAGATTTTGTTTTTCAGTTAGAGCGACAGTAAATACCATGTAATTAAAAAAATGTTGTTTCTCCAACATTGGTGTGTCCGGTCCACGGCGTCATCCTTACTTGTGGGAATATCTCTTCCCCAACAGGAAATGGCAAAGAGTCCCAGCAAAACTGTCCATATAGTCCCTCCTAGGCTCCGCCCACCCCAGTCATTCTCTTTGCCGTTGCACAGGCAACATCTCCACGGAGATGGTTAAGAGTATGTGGTGTTTAGTTGTAGTTTTTTAATTCTACTATCAAGAGTTTGTTATTTTAAAATAGTGCTGGTATGTACTATTTACTCTGAAACAGAAAAAGATGAAGAGTTCTGTTTGTGAGAGGAAGATGATTTTAGCAGACAGTAACTAAAATCGTTTGCTGTTTCCACATAGGACTGTTGAGATGAAGTAACTTCAGTTGGGGGAAACAGTTAGCAGACTTTTCTGCTTAAGGTATGACTAGCCATATTTCTAACAAGACTGTGTAATGCTGGAAGGCTGTCATTTCCCCTAATGGGGACCGGTAAGCCATTTTCTTAGTCTCAATCAGAATAAAGGGCTTAATATGGGCTATAAAACTGGTAGACACTTTTATGGGCAAAATCGATTGCTTTATTTGGGCATTTTATACAAGTTTATGCTTGTAATTCACACTTACTCACACAGTTACTTTTGAGAGCAAGACATGCAGATGCATGTGTGAGGATCTGAAAGTAGTTGGAAAAGTTCCTAGAAGGCTTCATCTGGTATCGTATTCCCCCCTGGGTTTGGTAAAGTCGCAGCAAAGGCTGTAGCTGGGACTGTAGAGGGGTTAAAACTGTAACCGGCTCCGGTTTCTTTATTTTAAGGGTTAAAGCTCTGAAAATTGCGATACTTTGAATGCTTTAAGACACTGTGGTGAAAATTTGGTAACTTTTGAACAATTCCTTCATACTTTTTCACATATTCAGTAATAAAGTGTGCACTGTTTAAAATTTAAAGAGACAGTAACGGTTTTGTTTTAAAACGTTTTTTTTGTACTTTTTTGACAAGTTTAAGCCTGTTTAACATGTCTGCACCTTCAGATAAGCTATGTTCTATATGTTTGAAGATCAATGTGTGCCCCCCTTCAAAATTGTGTGATAATTGTGCCATAGCGTCCAAACAAAGTAAGGACAGTATTGCCACAGATAGTAAAGTTGCCCAAGATGATTCATCAGATGAAGGGAGTAGACATAGTTCTACATCATCCCCTTCTGTGTCTACACCAGTTTTGCCCACGCAGGAGGCCCCTAGTACTTCTAGCGCGCCAATGCTTATTACTATGCAACAATTAACGGCAGTAATGGATAACTCCATAGCAAATATTTTATCCAAAATGCCTGCATATTAGAGAAAGCGTGATTGCTCTGTTTTAAACACTGTAGAGCAGGAGGGCGCTGATGATAATTGCTCTGTCATACCCTCACACCAATCTGAAGGGGTCATGAGGGAGGTTTTGTCGGATGGGGAAATTTCAGATTCAGGTAAAATTTCTCAACAAGCAGAACCTGATGTTGTGACATTTAAATTTAAATTAGAGCATCTCCGCGCACTGCTTAAGGAGGTGTTATCTACTCTGGATGATTGTGACAACCTGGTCATTCCAGAAAAATTATGCAAGATGGACAAGTTCCTAGAGGTTCCGGTGCACCCTGACGCTTTTCCTATACCCAAGCGGGTGGCGGATATAGTGAATAAGGAGTGGGAGAAGCCCGGCATACCTTTTGTTCCCCCTCCTATATTTAAGAAATTATTTCCTATGGTCGACCCCAGAAAGGACTTATGGCAGACAGTCCCTAAGGTCGAGGGGGCAGTTTCTACTTTAAACAAGCGCACTACTATTCCTATCGAGGATAATTGTGCTTTCAAAGATCCTATGGATAAAAATTGGAGGGTTTGCTTAAAAAGATTTTTCTACAGCAAGGTTACCTCCTGCAACCCATTTCGTGCATTGTTCCTGTCACTACAGCAGTGTGGTTCTGGTTCGAGGAACTAGAAAAGTCGCTCAGTAGAGAGACTCCGTATGAGGAGGTTATGGACAGAGTTCACGCACTCAAGTTGGCTAATTCTTTTATTTTAGATGCCACTTTGCAACTAGCTAGATTAGCGGCGAAAAATTCAGGGTTTGCAATTATGGCGCGCAGAGCGCTTTGGCTAAAGTCTTGGTCAGCAGATGTATCTTCCAGGACAAAATTAATTAATATCCCCTTCAAGGGTAAGACTCTCTTTGGGCCAGAATTGAAAGAGATTATTTCAGACATCACTGGGGGAAAGGGCCATGCCCTCCCACAAGATAGGCCTTTCAAAGCCAAGAATAAGTCTAATTTTCGTTCCTTTCGCAATTTCAGGAACGGACCGGCCTCTAACTCTGCATCCTCTAAACAAGAGGGTAATACCTCTCAATCCAAACCAGCCTGGAAACCAACGCAAGGCTGGAACAAGGGTAAGCAGGCCAAGAAGCCTGCTGCTGCTAACAAAACAGCATGAAGGAGTAGCCCCCGATCCGGGACCGGATCTAGTAGGGGGCAGACTCTCTCTCTTTGCTCAGGCTTGGGCAAGAGATGTTCAGGATCCCTGGACACTAGAAATAGTTTCTCAGGGTTATCTTCTGGAATTCAAGGAACTACCCCCAAGGGGAAGGTTACACATGTCTCACTTATCCTCAAACCAAATAAAGAGACAGGCATTCTTACATTGTGTAGAAGACCTGTTAAAGATGGGAGTGATACACCCAGTTCCATCGGCGGAACAAGGAATGGGATTTTACTCAAATCTGTTTGTAGTTCCCAAAAAAGAGGGAACTTTCAGACCAATTCTGGATTTAAAGATCCTAAACATATTTCTCAGAGTACCATCTTTCAAAATGGAAACCATTCGAACGATTCTACCCACCATCCAGGAAGGTCAATGTATGACTACCGTGGATCTAAAGGATGCGTATCTACATATTCCTATCCACAAAGAACATCATCAGTTCCTATGGTTTGCCTTTCTGGACAAACATTACCAGTTTGTGGCCCTCCCATTCGGGTTAGCCACTGCTCCAAGGATTTTCACAAAGGTACTCGGATCCCTTCTAGCGGTTCTAAGACCAAGGGGCATTGCAGTAGTACCGTACTTGGACGACATTCTAATACAAGCGTCGTCTCTTTCAAAGGCAAAGGCTCACACAGACATCGTTCTGGCCTTTCTCAGATCTCACGGATGGAAGGTAAACATAGAAAAAAGTTCCCTGTCTCCGTCGACAAGAGTTCCCTTCTTGGGAACAATAATAGATTCTTTAGAAATGAGGATTTTCCTGACAGAAGTCAGAAAGTCAAAACTTCTAAACGCTTGTCAAGTTCTTCATTCTATTCCTCGTCCTTCCGTAGCTCAGTGCATGGAAGTAGTAGGATTGATGGTTGCAGCAATGGACATAGTTCCTTTTGCGCGAATTCATCTAAGACCATTACAACTGTGCATGCTGAAACAGTGGAATGGGGACTATACAGACTTGTCTCCAGTGATTCAAGTAGATCAGAAGACCAGAGACTCACTCCGTTGGTGGCTAACCCTGGACCACCTGTCCCAGGGAATGAGCTTCCGCAGACAAGAGTGGGTCATCGTCACGACCGACGCCAGTCTAGTGGGCTGGGGCGCGGTCTGGAAATCCCTGAAGGCTCAGGGACTATGGTCTCGGGAAGAGTCTCTTCTCCCGATAAACATTCTGGAACTGAGAGCGATTTTCAATGCTCTCAAGGCTTGGCCTCAACTAGCAAAGGCCAGATTCATAAGATTCCAATCAGACAACATGACGACTGTTGCTTATATCAATCATCAGGGGGGAACAAGGAGTTCCCTGGCGATGAAAGAAGTGACCAAAATAATAAAATGGGCAGAGGATCACTCCTGCCACCTATCTGCGATCCACATCCCAGGTGTGGAAAACTGGGAGGCGGATTATCTGAGTCGTCAGACATTCCATCCGGGGGAGTGGGAACTCCACCCGGAGATCTTTGCCCAGTTGACTCAATTATGGGGCATTCCAGATATGGATCTGATGGCGTCTCGTCAGAACTTCAAAGTTCCTTGCTACGGGTCCAGATCCAGGGATCCCAAGGCGACTCTAGTGGATGCACTAGTAGCGCCTTGGACCTTCAACCTAGCCTATGTGTTTCCACCGTTTCCTCTCATTCCCAGGCTGGTAGCCAGGATCAAGCAGGAGAGGGCCTCGGTGATCTTGATAGCTCCTGCGTGGCCACGCAGGACTTGGTATGCAGACCTGGTGAATATGTCATCGGCTCCACCATGGAAGCTACCTTTGAGACAGGATCTTCTAGTACAAGGTCCATTCGTACATCCAAATCTAGTTTCCCTCCAGCTGACGGCTTGGAAATTGAACGCTTGATTCTATCAAAGCGTGGGTTTTCAGATTCTGTGATAGATACTCTAGTTCAAGCCAGAAAACCGGTTACTAGAAAAATTTACCATAAAATATGGAAAAGATATATCTGCTGGTGTGAATCCAAGGGATTCTTATGGAATAAGATCAAAATCCCTAAGATCCTTTCCTTTCTACAAGAGGGTTTGGATAAAGGATTATCAGCGAGTTCTCTAAAGTGACAGATTTCTGCTTTATCTGTCTTATTACACAAACGACTGGCAGCTGTGCCAGATGTTCAAGCATTTGTTCAGGCTCTGGTTAGGATCAAGCCTGTTTACAGACCTTTGACTCCTCCCTGGAGTTTAAATCTAGTTCTTTCAGTTCTTCAAGGGGTTCAGTTTGAACCTCTACATTCCATAGATATTAAGTTGTTATCTTGGAAAGTTTTGTTTTTGGTTGCTATTTCTTCTGCTAGAAGAGTTTCTGAGTTATCTGCTCTGCAGTGTTCTCCACCCTATCTGGTGTTCCATGCAGATAAGGTTGTTTTGCGTACTAAGCCTGGTTTTCTTCCAAAGGTTGTTTCTAACAAAAATATTAACCAGGAGATAGTTGTTCCTTCTTTGTGTCCGAATCCAGTTTCAAAGAAGGAACGTTTGTTACACAATTTAGACGTAGTCAGTGCTCTAAAATTCTATTTAGAAGCTACAAAAGAGTTCAGACAAACTTCTTCTCTGTTTGTCGTCTATTCTGGTAAAAGGAGAGGTCAAAAAACGACTTCTACCTCTCTTTCTTTTTGGCTTAAAAGCATCATCCGATTGGCTTACGAGACTGCCGGACGGCAACCTCCAGAAAGAATCACAGCTCACTCCACTAGGGCTGTGGCTTCCACATGGGCCTTCAAGAACGAGGCTTCTGTTGATCAGATATGTAAGGCAGCGACTTGGTCTTCACTGCACACTTTTGCCAAATTTTACAAATTTGATACTTTTGCTTCTTCAGAGGCTATTTTTGGGAGAAAGGTTTTGCAAGCCGTGGTGCCTTCTGTTTAGGTAACCTGATTTGCTCCCTCCCTTCATCCGTGTCCTAAAGCTTTGGTATTGGTTCCCACAAGTAAGGATGACGCTGTGGACCGGACACACCAATGTTGGAGAAAACAGAATTTATGCTTACCTGATAAATTACTTTCTCCAACGGTGTGTCCGGTCCACGGCCCGCCCTGGTTTTTTAATCAGGTTTGATGAATTATTTTCTCTAACTACAGTCACCACGGCACCCTATAGTTTCTCCTGTTTTTTTCCTCCTGTCCGTCGGTCGAATGACTGGGGTGGGCCGAGCCTAGGAGGGACTATATGGACAGCTTTGCTGGGACTCTTTGCCATTTCCTGTTGGGGAAGAGATATTCCCACAAGTAAGGATGACGCCGTGGACCGGACACACCGTTGGAGAAAGTAATTTATCAGGTAAGCATAAATTCTGTTTTTGTTGCTGTTGAATAACATATCAGCCGAGTCTAAACATTTTGAAAACAAATTAACATCTTGCTTGCTGCAATTACTCCACTTACTACTTGCCTTATTTAGAGGAATGAATACAGTGAGTCTGCAGAATTTAAAGGGACACTGAACCCAATTTTTTTTTCTTTTGTGATTCAGATAGAGCATGTAATTTTAAGCAACTATCTCATTTACTCCTGTTATCAAATTTTCTTCTTTCTCTTGGTATCTTTATTTAAAAAGCAAGAATGTAAGTTTAGATGCCGGCCCATTTTTGGCGAACAACCTGGGTTGTTCTTGCTGATTGGTCGATAAATTCACCCAACAATAAACAAGTGCTGTCCAGGGTCTGAACCAAAAAATTAGCTTAGATGCCTTCTTTTTCAAATAAAGATAGCAAGAGAACGAAGAAAATTTGATAATAGAAGTAAATTAGAAAGTTGCTTAAAATTGCATGCTCTTTCTGAATCATGAAAGAAAAAAATTGGGTTCAGTGTCCCTTTAAGGTTATTCATGGTCATATTGTTAGTATAAAATGCATTGTTTTGCAGTGGTGATCTGCTAGAGCCAATCAGGGAGATATATCTAGTAGGGTGCATTGCAACTTCATTTTTTTAGAGCTAAATTACACAAAAAGTAGGCAAAATTTATAATGAAAGTACACTATAAAGTTGTTTAACTACACATAACTAAACAATTTATATTAAAATCTCAAGCTGTTTACTGGCCCTTTAAAATGTCATATTAAAGGGACATGAAACCCATTTTTTTTCTTTCATAATTCAGATAGATTATACATTTTTAAACCACTTTCCAATTTGCTTCTGTTCTCAATTTTGCTTCCTTCTCTTGATTATCTTTTATAGAAGAAGCAGCAATGCACTCCCGAGAGCTTGCTGAACACATTTGTAAGCCAATGAAAATGGGCATTCAGGTTCAGCCAACAATCAGCAGCTACAGTAGCTCCAATCTTCCGAACCTATCTAGATATGCTTTTCATCTAAGGATACCAAGAGCATAAAACAAATTAGAAAATAGAAAAAAATTGGAAACTTGTTTAAAATGGTATGCTCTATCAGAATCATGAAAGAAACATTTTGGGTTCCATGTCCTTTTAACACTAACCTTTCTTATTTGTCTTATTTAAAATTACAAATATTTAACATTTTATGTTGTTTTAAAGGGACAGTCTATTCAAACTTAAACTTTCAGTATTCAGATAGGACTTGTAATTTTAATCAACGTTCCAATTTACTTTTATCATCAAATTTGCTTTTTTCTCTTGGTATTCTTAGTTGAAACTAAACCTAGGTAGGCTAATATGCTAATGTATAAGCCCTTGAGGGCTGCCTCTAATCACATGCTTTTTAAATTGCTCTTCACAACAAAGGACTTGATAGTTCACGTGGGCCATATAGATAACACTATGTTCAGGTACAGAAAGCTATTTAAGATTTAGCACAACACAGTACTAAATGCAAGACAATAGATAATAAATAGTCACAGTCATGTGATCAGGGGGCTGTCTGAAGGTTCTTAGATACAAGGTCATCACAGAGGTAAAAAGTATATTAATATAACTATGTTGGTTATGCAAAACTGGGGAATGGGTAATTAGGGGATTATCTATCTTTTTAAACAATACAAATTATATAGTAGACTGTCCCTTTAAATAATTATAACTACCAAACAAGAACTGTTAATAACTTGAGTATCAAGAACCTATATTTGTGTATCAAATGCTTAACCATAAAAAAAAAAGAGTTAACACTTTCGCGACAGGGTTAAGGTGTCTACATCGGAACAACTATTCCGATGTAGACAAATTGAAACCACGCGATCACGAGATTTCAATTATTGGATCGCGTCTGGGGGGGCATCCCTACAACCCTAGGATCGCCCTCCAGACCGCGATCAAATCCTGGAAGCACAAAAGGCTTCAGGACAACCGTTGACTATGACGTTCTATTCCGTCATGACGGCTCTAAAGCCCAGTGTAATTATGACGGAATATAACACCATTAAAAGGTTAAAGGGACAGTCAAGTCCAAAATAAACTTTCATGTTTCAAATAGGGCATGTCATTTTAAACCACTTTCCAATTTACTTTTATCACCAATTTCTCCAACATAGGTGTGTCCGGTCCACGGCGTCATCCTTACTTGTGGGATATTCTCTTCCCCAACAGGAAATGGCAAAGAGCCCAGCAAAGCTGGTCACATGATCCCTCCTAGGCTCCGCCTACCCCAGTCATTCTCTTTGCCGTTGTACAGGCAACATCTCCACGGAGATGGCTTAGAGTTTTTTAGTGTTTAACTGTAGTTTTTCATTATTCAATCAAGAGTTTGTTATTTTCAAATAGTGCTGGTACGTACTATTTACTCAGAAACAGAAAAGAGATGAAGAATTCTGTTTGTATGAGGAAAATGATTTTAGCAACCGTAACTAAAATCCATGGCTGTTCCACACAGGACTGTTGAGAGCATTAACTTCAGTTGGGGGAACAGTTTGCAGTCCTTTGCTGCTTGAGGTATGACACATTCTAACAAGACGATGTAATGCTGGAAGCTGTCATTTTCCCTATGGGATCCGGTAAGCCATGTTTATTATGATTGTAAATAAGGGCTTCACAAGGGCTTATTTAGACTGTAGACATTTTTTGGGCTAAATCGATTGATATTAACACTTATTTAGCCTTGAGGAATCATTTATTCTGGGTATTTTGATATAATAATATCGGCAGGCACTGTTTTAGACACCTTATTCTTTAGGGGCTTTCCCAAAGCATAGGCAGAGTCTCATTTTCGCGCCGGTGTTGCGCACTTGTTTTTGAGAGGCATGGCATGCAGTCGCATGTGAGAGGAGCTCTGATACTTATAAAAGACTTCTGTAGGCATCATTTGGTATCGTATTCCCCTTGGGTTTGGTTGGGTCTCAGCAAAGCAGATACCAGGGACTGTAAAGGGGTTAAAGCTTAAAACGGCTCCGGTTCCGTTATTTTAAGGGTTAAAGCTTCCAAAATTGGTGTGCAATATTTTCAAGGCTTTAAGACACTGTGGTGAAAATTTGGTGAATTTTGAACAATTCCTTCATGTTTTTTCGCAATTGCAGTAATAAAGTGTGTTCAGTTTAAAATTTAAAGTGACAGTAACGGTTTTATTTCAAAACGTTTTTTGTACTTTATTATCAAGTTTATGCCTGTTTAACATGTCTGAACTACCAGATAGACTGTGTTCTGAATGTGGGGAAGCCAGAATTCCTATTCATTTAAATAAATGTGATTTATGTGATAATGACAATGATGCCCAAGATGATTCCTCAAGTGAGGGGAGTAAGCATGGTACTGCATCATTCCCTCCTTCGTCTACACGAGTTTTGCCCACTCAGGAGGCCCCTAGTACATCTAGCGCGCCAATACTCCTTACTATGCAACAATTAACGGCTGTAATGGAGTTAGCGGCTAAGAATTCTGGGTTTGCTATTGTGGCGCGCAGAGCGCTTTGGTTGAAATCTTGGTCGGCTGATGCGTCTTCCAAGAACAAGCTACTAAACATTCCTTTCAAGGGGAAAACGCTGTTTGGCCCTGACTTGAAAGAGATTATCTCTGATATCACTGGGGGTAAGGGCCATGCCCTTCCTCAGGATCGGCCTTTCAAGGCAAAAAATAGACCTAATTTTCGTCCCTTTCGTAAAAACGGACCAGCCCAAGGTGC
Source organism: Bombina bombina (assembly GCF_027579735.1). Taxonomy (NCBI): domain Eukaryota; kingdom Metazoa; phylum Chordata; class Amphibia; order Anura; family Bombinatoridae; genus Bombina; species Bombina bombina. Next base: position 73,671,581 of record NC_069510.1, read on the forward strand.
TACGTCCTCTAAGCAAGAGGGTAATACTTCTCAGGCCAAGCCAGCTTGGAGACCAATGCAAGGCTGGAACAAGGGGGGACTTCCCCCAAGGGGAAGGTTCCACAGGTCTCAGTTGTCTTCAGACCACATAAAAAGACAGGCGTTCTTACATTGTGTAGAAGACCTGTTAAAAATGGGAGTGATTCATCCTGTTCCATTGAGAGAACAAGGGATGGGGTTCTACTCCAATCTGTTCATAGTTCCCAAAAAAGAGGGAACATTCAGACCAATCCTAGATCTCAAGATCTTAAACAAATTTCTCAAGGTCCCATCTTTCAAGATGGAAACCATTCGAACTATCCTTCCTTCCATCCAGGAAGGTCAATTCATGACCACGGTGGATTTAAAGGATGCGTATCTACATATTCCTATCCACAAGGAACATCATCGGTTCCTAAGGTTTGCATTCCTGGACAAACATTACCAGTTCGTGGCGCTTCCTTTCGGATTAGCCACTGCTCCAAGGATTTTCACAAAGGTACTAGGGTCCCTTCTAGCTGTGCTAAGACCAAGGGGCATTGCAGTAGTACCTTACCTGGACGACATTCTGATTCAAGCGTCGTCCCTCCCTCGAGCAAAGGCTCACACGGACATCGTCCTGGCCTTTCTCAGATCGCACGGCTGGAAAGTGAACGTGGAAAAGAGTTCTCTATCCCCGTCAACAAGGGTTCCCTTCTTGGGAACAATTATAGACTCCTCAGAAATGAGGATTTTTCTAACAGAGGCCAGAAAGACAAAGCTTCTGGACTCTTGTCGAATACTTCATTCCGTTCCTCTTCCTTCCGTAGCTCAGTGCATGGAAGTGATCGGGTTGATGGTAGCGGCAATGGACATAGTTCCTTTTGCGCGCATTCATCTAAGACCATTACAACTGTGCATGCTCAGTCAGTGGAATGGGGACTATACAGACTTGTCTCCAAAGATACAAGTAAATCAGAGGACCAGAGACTCACTCCGTTGGTGGCTGTCCCTGGACAACCTGTCACGAGGGATGACATTCCACAGACCAGAGTGGGTCATTGTCACGACCGACGCCAGTCTGATGGGCTGGGGCGCGGTCTGGGGATCCCTGAAAGCTCAGGGTCTTTGGTCTCGGGAAGAATCTCTTCTACCGATAAATATTCTGGAACTGAGAGCGATATTCAATGCTCTCAAGGCTTGGCCTCAGCTAGCGAGGACCAAGTTCATACGGTTTCAATCAGACAACATGACGACTGTTGCGTACATCAACCATCAGGGGGGAACAAGGAGTTCCCTAGCGATGGAAGAAGTGACCAAGATTATTCTATGGGCGGAGTCTCACTCCTGCCACCTGTCTGCTATCCACATCCCGGGAGTGGAAAATTGGGAAGCGGATTTTCTGAGTCGTCAGACATTGCATCCGGGGGAGTGGGAACTCCATCCGGAAATCTTTGCCCAAGTCACTCAACTTTGGGGCATTCCAGACATGGATCTGATGGCCTCTCGTCAGAACTTCAAAGTTCCTTGCTACGGGTCCAGATCCAGGGATCCCAAGGCGGCTCTAGTGGATGCACTAGTAGCACCTTGGACCTTCAAACTAGCTTATGTGTTCCCGCCGTTTCCTCTCATCCCCAGGCTGGTAGCCAGGATCAATCAGGAGAGGGCGTCGGTGATCTTGATAGCTCCTGCGTGGCCACGCAGGACTTGGTATGCAGATCTGGTGAATATGTCATCGGCTCCACCTTGGAAGCTACCTTTGAGACGAGACCTTCTTGTTCAGGGTCCGTTCGAACATCCGAATCTGGTTTCACTCCAGCTGACTGCTTGGAGATTGAACGCTTGATTTTATCGAAGCGAGGTTTCTCAGATTCTGTTATCTATACTCTTGTTCAGGCCAGAAAGCCTGTAACTAGAAAGATTTACCACAAAATTTGGAAAAAATATATCTGTTGGTGTGAATCTAAAGGATTCCCTTGGGACAAGGTTAAGATTCCTAGGATTCTATCCTTCCTTCAAGAAGGATTGGAAAAAGGATTATCGGCAAGTTCCCTGAAGGGACAGATTTCTGCCTTGTCGGTGTTACTTCACAAAAAACTGGCAGCTGTGCCAGATGTTCAAGCCTTTGTGCAGGCTCTGGTTAGAATCAAGCCTGTTTACAAACCTTTGACTCCTCCTTGGAGTCTCAATTTAGTTCTTTCAGTTCTTCAGGGGGTTCCGTTTGAACCCTTACATTCCGTTGATATTAAGTTATTATCTTGGAAAGTTTTGTTTTTAGTTGCAATTTCTTCTGCTAGAAGAGTTTCAGAATTATCTGCTCTGCAGTGTTCTCCTCCTTATCTGGTGTTCCATGCAGATAAGGTGGTTTTACGTACTAAACCTGGTTTTCTTCCAAAAGTTGTTTCTAACAAAAACATTAACCAGGAGATTATCGTACCTTCTCTGTGTCCGAAACCAGTTTCAAAGAAGGAACGCTTGTTGCACAATTTGGATGTTGTTCGCGCTCTAAAATTCTATTTAGATGCTACAAAGGATTTTAGACAAACATCTTCCCTGTTTGTTGTTTATTCAGGTAAAAGGAGAGGTCAAAAAGCAACTTCTACCTCTCTCTCTTTTTGGATTAAAAGCATCATCAGATTGGCTTACGAGACTGCCGGACGGCAGCCTCCCGAAAGAATCACGGCTCATTCCACTAGGGCTGTGGCTTCCACATGGGCCTTCAAGAACGAGGCTTCTGTTGATCAGATATGTAGGGCAGCGACTTGGTCTTCACTGCACACTTTTACCAAATTTTACAAGTTTGATACTTTTGCTTCTTCTGAGGCTATTTTTGGGAGAAAGGTTTTGCAAGCCGTGGTGCCTTCCATTTAGGTGACCTGATTTGCTCCCTCCCTTCATCCGTGTCCTAAAGCTTTGGTATTGGTTCCCACAAGTAAGGATGACGCCGTGGACCGGACACACCTATGTTGGAGAAAACAGAATTTATGTTTACCTGATAAATTTCTTTCTCCAACGGTGTGTCCGGTCCACGGCCCGCCCTGGTTTTTTAATCAGGTCTGATAATTTATTTTCTTTAACTACAGTCACCACGGTACCATATGGTTTCTCCTATGCTATTATTCCTCCTTAACGTCGGTCGAATGACTGGGGTAGGCGGAGCCTAGGAGGGATCATGTGACCAGCTTTGCTGGGCTCTTTGCCATTTCCTGTTGGGGAAGAGAATATCCCACAAGTAAGGATGACGCCGTGGACCGGACACACCGTTGGAGAAAGAAATTTATCAGGTAAACATAAATTCTGTTTTTGCTTTGCTTTCTTGGTATTCTTAGTTAAAAGATAAACCTAGGTAGGCTCATATACTAATTTCTAAGCTCTTGAGGGCCACCTCTAATTTGAATGCATTTGACATTTTTTTTTCATGGCTAGAGGGCATTAGTGCATGTATTTCATATACATAACATTATGCACGTGAAGTTATTTAAGAGTCACACTAATTGCCTGAAATGCAAGGCTGTCAAAAGATCTGAGATAAGGAGGCAGTCAGCAGAATCTTAGATACAAGGTAATTACAGAGGTAACAAGTATATTTCTATAACAGTGTTGGTTGTGCAAAACTGGGGGAATGGTAAATAAAGCGATTAGCTATCTTTATAAACATTAACATTTTTGGTTTTTACTATCCCTTTAATATAACTGTGTTGGTTGTGCAAAACTGGGGAATGGGTAATAAAGGAATTATCTATCTTTTTCAACAACAACAATTCTGGTGTTGACTGTCCCTTTAATTTAAGTAGTAAATAAATTATGTTTTATCAAGATGAAACATTAAGAAAAAATAAGACAAAGTCTGTATTGTAGCATTTTATGTAGTTGATGTTGATAATTTCAGTTGATTTAGAAGCATAGCTACAATAACAATCATCTCTCGTTTGCAAAAGCTATTAAATAGCACATTGTTCTTTATTTTAGAGATTAACACATACCCTTTTATAGAAACACCTTCCACTATGATTCTCCCATCAACAATTAACCCTTTTGCTGTTTGGAATGTCATCAACGTATCTCACTCCAAGACATTGCAATCTCCATTAACAGAGAAAGGATTAACTAATTTGATGCAAGAATAGCCTGCAAAGTGGGACACTCAGTGTATGGCGCTTCTTTAAAACATATAATTTAAAATAGATACAGTTAAAATTTCAGCCAGCTGCTGAAACAAAGCTTTGGCAAAACAATTTAGACAGAAGGTGTGAAATACCCCCCCTATATGTGCAAGAAGGGGGGGAAGCGCAGATATGCTGCTCCAGTGTCCAGCTGTGTTATCTCCAGTCTTTGCCCAGTACATCTCACCTCAGCTGCATGTTGTGTTGTGCTTGGCATTAGGAGAGTTGGCAAATCAACCTCAAAAGGGCACATGGTCAACTGATATAATAAAGACATTGTTTATACCCATTCATCCATGCTCCTATACATTTCCGCTTGTACAATTTAGGAAGAAAGAGATAAAAACTAAACAAACAAAAAAAAGTAGAAGGAATGAAATTTAGAGCATAGAGGTGAGTACTCGGGTGGACAAAGTACATAGATATGCAAGTTATCATCAAGACAAATGGGAAGAGTGTAAACAATGTTATTTTTTGATATCACTGTTGATCACAAAATCTATTTCACCGATATGAGATTAAGCTTGATAAAGAAACTGGATATATATGTCCAGCTTTCCTCGTTCTTACTTCATCCATCATATATTATAATACTGCACATACATATAAACTAATAGTCCTTGAGGTCACTCTGTATCTCCAGAGCTTGTCCTAGGCTACATGATGGAACAGGAAGACAGTGGGTTTCGAATCTGGCAGGTGCACGCAGCTCCACAGTACTGGCGAAAGGTCTGATAGCAGCTTCGGTCTGTGTCAGTGCTCCATTGGACTGGATTTGTGGATAGTGACTCAGTGGGGAGCCTGTTGAGAATGCTGGTATTTACAGCAAGAGCTGCCAGGCCATAGTCCGTAAAAAGTACAGTCTCCCTCTTACAGGTGGGACATGAGATGAATTTGTATTTTGGACATGATTCATAGAGAATCTGAAGACATTCTTCACATACAGAATGGAGACATGAGAGGATACGAGGCCTCTTGTTGGTAAAATTGTACATATGCCCACAGGTTGGACACTCTAATGGTTCACAAGGGGTGGATGGATGTAGAACATATTGATTCACAATAACTTCATCAGAGGGGGTTTTACGATGAAAACAAATCTCTGTACTAGCTTTTCGCTGGCCAGGGTAGATTTTTTCCCGTCTTGGAGGAGGAGGGGTCCTAGGAAGACCCAAAGTACTTGGGGTGTTTTCAAGTGTGGGCATATCTCCACAGGCCTGGTTGACGATTATCTCGGAGTCTGAGGGCCAGGCTCTTTTGGCAACCAATGGAGGTTCCCTCCGAGATTGAGGGACGTACCTTGGCTGAGTGTTCTGGCACTCAGAGAATTTTTCAGCCTGTATGATTTTCATGGCCTCCATTTTGATGATGACCTGCTGCCCTTTCAGACACGACATAAGAATTTTTTTTACATTACTGTCCGCAACTTTGTTTTCTCCTAAAGCCCCCTGCATGTGGCTGGAGAAGTAGGAAACCACTCACAATTAAAAATGTTGTTTTGGCAGTAATTTAACGCCAGACAATGTAGCCAAAGAAGAACGTTTGTTGCAGATGTCCATTGTATTTCATTTACCAACAACGTACTTATTCTTTAGAAATGTAGAAGGTGACAAGTTACTAACCTCATCAAGGTGTTGTAGTCCTCAAAATCTCATATTTGAGATGATTGAAGCTTGTAAAATAATTTCCGAGCCAGGTTGGGATTAATTTTTAAAAATAAATCTCAGGATCTTGCAGAATTGAAAAATAATGGACTTCCTTTATCTTCAGAGAAGGATGGAGGAAGCAGAAATGCCAACATTTTAACATTCCAGACTGACTGAGATTTTCAGGAACACCAGATCAAGGGCTCTGTGTACCTTCCAAACAGGTTTTTCTCCCCTGTGTGTGTGTTTTTTTGTTTTTTTTTTATTGCTGTTTGCGCACGAGGCTCTATCAAGTTTTTCAAATGCCAAATTAAATTCCTGGTTATTTAGTTCCCCACCTGGCAGATCAGTTAAAATTGAATAACTTGGAGATTCCCATATTGGACTGTGACACCTCCATAAACAAACATGCTGTATTAACATGGAGTTAATCCAAAATGAAAGGACCCTGAACAATAGTGAAATCCTTGGTTGGATGTGTGGAATCTTCCAGGAACTAAAACACTGTGTTTACGTTCATTAATCATTACCTCCTCCGCAGCCGTTCTAATATCCCCAGGGCTTAATCCCTTGTGTTAGTTACCTGTGTGTTAAAAAGACAAAAATAATAGTTTAGTTTTTTTTATGTTCACACTTTTCAATGCAAATTAAACTAGAAAACACTTACTGAAAAAAAAGGAAGACTTTAGCACCATATTTTTGCAAAATTATGTTAGCTCACCTGCCCATGTCAAGGCAGACCTCATACCTTATTGCTTGTCTATATCTAACCCTTGCAAAGGTCTGTTTATGAACACTGCTGCAGAGTCAATCAGAGGTGGCTTACGTGCATAGCGGCCATTCACTAGCTACAGTTATGGTAGTGTATTGCCAATCAGCAACTGACTTTAAAGGGATACTAACCCCAAATTTTTTTCTTTCGTGATTCAGATAGAGCATGCAATTTTAAGCAACTTTCTAATTTACTCCTATTATCAATTTTCTTTGTTCTCTTGCTATCTTTATTTGAAAAAGGCATATAAGCGAATTTTTTGGTTCAGACCCTGGACAGCACTTGTTTATTGGTGGGTGAATTTATCGACCAATCAGCAACAACCCAGGTTGTTCACCAAAAATGGGCCGGCATCTAAACTTACATTCTTGCTTTTTAAATAAAGATACCAAGAGAATGAAGAAAATTTGATAATAGGAGTAAATTAGAAAGTTGCTTAAAATGGCATGCTCTATCTGAATCACGAAAGAAAAAATTTGGGTTCAGTGTCCCTTTAAGGGGTAGATTTATTATATGCCGGGAGGACATGATTCGCTGTAGCGAATCATGTCTGCTCGACGTCGCTAAATGCCGACTAACATTGCACAAGCATTTCTTGTGAAATGTTTGTGCAATGCCGCCCCCTGCACATTTGCGGCCAATCGGCAGCTAGCAGGGGATGTCAATTATCCTGATCGTAAAAGGTGGCAGACAATTTTACGAGCAGCGGTCTTACAACCGCTGCTTTTTAACTTAAGATTTCGGCAAGCCGGAAACTTCGGGCGGACACAGCAGCATCCGCTGCTTGTTAAATATGGCCCTAATTATGTGTTTAAATGGACACACTGCCTGTCCTGTAAAAAATAAATAGACTGCATTACATTGCATTAATTTCAGGCAAGTGAAATACATTTTGTTAATGTCATTTTTAGTAAACTTAAACCTCCTTTTACCCTCACTTATCTTACGTTTAATCCTCCTAGCTCAGCATTTTATTTCCCCTGTTCAAGAAGCCAAGCATACAGCCAATCAGAAGCTGTAATACTCGCTTCCATTGACACTGACACAGTCTCTGCCAAACTGGAGGACTATTCGCAAGGTGCGTGAGGGTATATGAGCCGTTTATTTTAGTAAGAATTGTATTTACAACAAAACATATATTTCTCAAGCAGATAATTAAAGGCGTAGTATATTTAAAGGTACATAAAAGTCAAAATGAAACGTTCGTGATTCATATAGAGCATGGGATTTTAAACAACTTTCAAATTTACTTCTTTAATCAAATTTGTTTTGTTATCTTGGAATTCTTTATTAAAAAGCATACCTAGGTATGCTTAGGAGATGCAATGCACTGCCGGGGGCTAGCTGCTGATTGGCTGATTATATGCCTCTTACCATTGGTTCACCTGATGTTTTCAGCAACTTTTCAGTAGTGCATTGCTGCTCCTTCAACAGAAGATACCAAGAGAATGAAGCAAATTTGAAAAAATAAATTGGAAATTTGTTCCAAATTGTATGTTCTGAATGAATCATGAAAGAAATATTTTGCGTTTCATGTCCCCTTTAAACTACATCATGAGGGCAAAATACAAAAGGTATAGGTAAGCAATATTGCAATAAGAAAATTATCGAACAATTTACATCATTCTACTTCTGCAGCTTTATGCCCCTTTAATTGTGTGGGCTATAAATTTGGCCACCCCTGTTCTTATTAGACCTGGTGTGCACAAGCTATATACTTAAAGGGACACTGAACCAAATTTTTTTCTTTCGTGATTCAGATAGAGCATGCAATTTTAATCAACTTTCTAATTTACTCCTAATATCAATTTTTCTTCATTTTCTTGCTACCTTTATTTGAAAAAAGGCATCTAAGCTTTTTTTGGGGGTTCAGGACAGCACATTTTTATTGGTGGATTAATTTATCCACCAATCAGGAAGGACAACCCAGGTTGTTCACCAAAAATAGGCCGGCATCTAAACTTACATTCTTGCATTTCAAATAAAGATACCAAGAGAATAAAGAAAATTTTACAATAGGAGTAAATTAGAAAGTTGCTTAAAATGGCATGCTCTATCTGAATCAGGAAAGAAAAAAAAATATGGGTTCAGTGTCCCTTTAAAGGGACATGATACCCAGATGTTGAAGCACTTGAAAGTGATGCAGCATAGCTGTAAAAATCTGACTAGAAAATATCACCTGAACATCTCTATGTAAAAAAGGAAGATATTTTACCTCAAAATTTCCTAAGTATTCACACCCCACTGTAAAGAGACTTCAGTCCCAGAACTTCCAAGGCAGTCATGTTATTTTGCTATTCAGTTGAAGGAAGTTTACTGTGAAATCTATACTGTGAAATAAGATTTCACTTAAATCTCATGAGTTCACAGCAAACAATGCATGAGCCTAGCACTACTGATTCTGATTGGCTATTGTGTTTTTGTTTTTTTAACTTGCAGTTTTACAGCAACTCTAACTGTAAGCACAGCACTTACTCTGGTGAGCTGAAGAAATTTTGAGGTAAAATATCTTCCTTTTTTACATAGAGATGCTCAGGTGATCTTTTCATATTAGCTTTTTACAATTATGCTGCATCACTTTCAAGTGATTTAGCATATGAGTATTATGTCCCTTTAACCAAGCTATTGGGACAAAATTAAAAGGGATAGAAAGGTTAAAAATAAAAAATGTGCACAGGTAGATTTCAATTTGAAATATAAACATTTTTGCAATATACTTCCATTTGCAAAAATGCTTGTAATAAGGGATTACTAGTTTTGTACTGCGTACATGCATATCCTATGAGGGCCCATGCACCAGCAGTACCTGGTATGACACAAATTACACCTTCAGAAGCAAAACACACCGCAGCCACCTCTCTGAACAAGCAGCGTGTTTGAATGTTGGTGCACAGGCCCTCACAGGATATGTGCATATGCAGCTTAAAATCAGTATTAACTTTTATTAGAAGCATTTTTGCTAATTGAAGTATATTGCAAAAATGATTATATTTCAAATTGAAATTTACCCATGCACAGTTAAAGGGGCAGTAAAGTCAAAATTAAACTTTAGTGATTGAGATATAGAATACAGTTTTAAACAACTTTCCAATTTACGTCTAGCAGCAAATTTGTTTTGTTCTCTTGATATTCTTTGTTTAGAATAAACCTAAGTAGGCTGATAGGTGTGTGCACATATAGCAGCAGTGTTTGTAAAGACTGATGCCAGGTTGCTAAAGACACGTGCGCGCTCCTGGTCTTACCTAGGATTGCTCCTTAACAAAGATACCAAGAAAACTAAACAAAACTGATCACTGAAGTAAATTGGAAAGTTGTTTAAATGTGGGTGCTTTATCTAATCTATTTAAAGGGAAACTAAACCCAAATTTTTTCTTTCAGGATTCAGATAGAGAATACAATTTTTAAAGCACATTCCAATTACTTCAATTATCTAATTTGCTTCATTGTTTAGATATCCTTTATTGAAGAAATAGCAATGCACAAAGGTGAGCCAATCACGAGGCATCTATGTGCAGCCACCAATCAGCAGCTACTGAGCCTATCTAGATATGCTTTATAGCAAAGGATATCACGTGAATGAAGTAAATTAGTAAGTTGTTTAAAATTGGGTTTTATGTCCCTTTAAGTTTAATTTTGACTTTACTGTCCCTTTAAGGGTAGCATAAGTTAGAAAAAGAATCAAGTAAATAGTTTTATTTCTTTTGCTTTAAAATTGTAAGTCATGGACGAAAACGGGAAATCATAATACTATTAACGCCGTTCTATTCCGTCATAATCACACTGGGCTTTAAAGCCGTTATGACGGAATAGAACGTCATAACAAACGCCTGTCCTGAAGCCTTCTGTGCTTCTAGGACTTGATCGCGGCCTGAAGGTCGTTCCTAGTGTTGTAGGGACGCCCCCCAGATGCGATCCAATAATTGAAATCTCGCGATCGTGCATGCAGGTGTTCCGATGTAGGCACTTTCACCCTGTCACTAAAGGGTTAATAACGGAGCTATTGTAGAAAGTAAACATTGTGCTCATGTAAATTATACAACACCCAGACATTAGATTTTTCTTTTGAAATGCCAGTACTGATCATAACATCACAATCAAAATGTCAAGAGATTCAAAATGCCAGCACAGAAATTGCTCTGATTTAAAGGGACAGTCTAGTCAAAAATAAAGTGGCATGATTCAGACAGGGCATGTCATTTTAAACAACTTTCCAATTTACTTTTATCATCAAATGTGCTTTGTTCTCTTTGTATTCTTAGTTAAAAGCGAAACCTAGGTAGGCTCATATGCTAATTTTTTTAGCCCTTGAAGGCTGCCTCTTATCTGAATGAATTTTTTTAAAAAAAAATTCACAACTAGAGGACATTAGTTCATGCATGCCATATAGATAACATTGCGCTCACACCTGAGGAGTTACCTAGGAGTCAGCACTGATTGGCTAAAATGCAAGTCTGTCTAAAGAACTGAATAATGAGGCAGTCTGCAGAGGCTTAGATACAAAATATTCACAGAGGTAAAAAGTGTATTAATATAACCGTGTTGGTTATGCAAAACTGGGGAATGGTAAATAAAGGGATTATCTATCTTTTAAAACAATAACAATTCTGGTGCTGACTGTTCCTTTAAAGTAGAGAATTAGGTTTAACCCATTGGTTAAAATACACACCCTCAATAGCACACAACAGATTCTCATGCAAAAATAAAACACACATTAGAGCTGCCACTATTTCTAACTTTATACATTACCCCAGCAAAAAGTATTATTACTCAAGAGAAGCAACACAATAAAGTATTTAAGCAGAATACCACTTATAATTAGCAATCACCTGCTTATGATTTTACTAATTAGCTACCTGCCCATAATTAAAGAGTGAAGGGTGCAGAAGAACCCTTAGTAGGAAATGCATGTGGCAGTTAGATCTAATCATGGTTGTAAAAACATTTTAAACATCAGTAATGAGTATTATTTTCCTATTAATTGTTATTAAAGTTTAACCTTTCAAAAGCTTAACCATAGTCCAATTAAAATGCTAATTTGCCTTCCCTTAATATATTCCAAACTGTTTAAAGCTATATATATCCCAAACGTATTTTTCTTGATGTTTTTTTTTTAACTTGCTGCATTGGTTTGATGTTTAAACAAATTGAACTACATATTAACCCTTTCGTGCCGGGGGTTAACGTGTCTACATCGGAACAACTGTTCTGATGTAAACAAATTGAAATCTCGCGATTGTGCACGTGATCACGAGATTTCAATGATGGGATCGCGTCAGGGGGGTGTCCCTATAATGCTAGGCACGCCCTCCAGACCGCGATCCCATCAGGGAAGCGCCAGTGGCTTCAGGAAAGCCAAGCGGTTAGGACGTTGTATTCTGTCCATCGGCGCTAAAGCCCAGCAAAATGCGGACGGAATACAACATTCTAACGGCGTTAAAGGGACCATTTGAAAATTTGAAAACAGCAAATTCAACATATTCTGCTATTTTTACTGCAAATTAAAGGAAACTTGTGTTAAAGGGACATGAAACCCCAACATTTTCTTTCATGATTTGGATAGAACATACAATTTTAAACAACTCCTGAATTTACATCTATTTTCAAATATGCTTTATTCTTTTGTTCAAGGAGCAGCAATGCACTACTGAGAGCTAGCTGAACACATCTGGTGGACCAATGACAAGGCATATATGTGCAGCCACCAATCATCAGCTAACTCCCAGTAAAGCATGGCTGCTTCTGAGCCTACCTATCTATACTCTTTAACCAAGGATACCAAGAGAATGAAGGAAAATTGTTTAAAATTGCATGCTCTTTGTGAATCATGACAGGCAAACGTTTTGTTTTAATATCTCTCTATTCCTGTATAAGCTCCAAGTTGTCTGTAGATGAGATTGTAGACGGTTCAGAGCTGATACATTGTGCAATCTTGCTTTAGAGCAGGGCTGATCCACTTTGGCACTCTAGAGGTTTTGGAACTACATTTCCCATGATGCTCTGACACTTTCATTTGGCAATGTTCCAAAAGCTCAGGTGTGCCAAATTGGATCCCCCTTGCTTTAGAGGGTTATAGAACTTCATTGACTGATGAACTTGGTGTTTCAAAACATTTTTAGAAAGGTTAGTGAACCTTTTACCCATTTATATAAAAAAAACACAACCTACTTTTTAATAATGTTATAATGTTAAAGTGAAATAAAAGTGTGTAACAAATATGCTCTGTTTTAGAGCTCTGTATTATTGCGCTGTTGTACATATCTACGTGTTTGTGACAGAGCATAAGCAAAATAGCACTTAAAGGGACATAAAAACACGATTTATTTATTTCATGATTTAGACAGAGCATACAATTTTAAACAACTTTCCAATTTACTTATTTTATTTGCTTCTTTCTTTTGTTATCCTTTGCTGAAAGGTTTAGCTAAGTAAGCTCTGGAGCAGCAAAGAACCTAGGTTCTAGCTGCTGATTGGTGGCTGCATATATATATATATATACCGATTGTCATTGGCTCACCCATGTGTTGAGTTAGGAACCAGTAGTGCTTTTCTGCTCCGTTAACAAATGATACCAAGAGAATGAAACAAATTTGCTAATAGAAGTAAACTGTTTAAAATTGTTTGTTCTACCTAAATCATGAAACGGTGCAGAACAGCAATGCACTACTGGGAGCTAGCTGATCACTTCTAGTGAGCGAATTACAAGAGGAAAATGTGGGCAGCCACCAATCATCATCTAACTCCCAGTAGTGCATTGCTGCTCCTGAGCCGGTTTACAACAAAGTAGATATGTGCAGTTGGCAGTTTTGTTAGCTGTCGAAAGCTGAAGGGGGGTGGCGGGAGGGCGCGTGTACAGGGCGGGAGCGGGCGGGAACCGCTACACTACAGAATTTTTTTTTGATAAAAGTACAAAAAAAAGTATTTATATTAGTATTTAAATAACCATCTAAGGGATCTGGAAGGGGGGGGGGGGGAAGCTACACTACAGAAAACGGCAATTTTTTTAAAAAAAGCATACGTTTTTTTTACTAAACTGGATACTGGCAGACAGCTGCCAGTACCCAAGATGGCGCCCATTAAGGGGGAGGGCTAGAGAGCTGTTTGGTGGGGGATCAGTGAGGTTGGGGGCTAAGGGGGGATCCTACACAGCAGCATATGTAAATATGCTAAAAATAAAAAAAAAGGCCAAATATACCTTTTATTTTAGTACTGGCAGAGTTTCTGCCAGTACTTAAGATGGCGGGGACAATTGTGGGGTGGGGGAGGGAAGAGAGCTGTTTGGGAGGGATCAGGGGGTCTGATGTTTCAGGTGGGAGGCTGAGCTCTACACTAAAGCTAAAATTAACCCTGCAAGCTCCCTACAAGCTACATAATTAACCCCTTCACTGCTAGCCATAATACACGTGTGATGCGCAGCGGCATTTAGCGGCCTTCTAATTACCAAAAAACAACGCCAAAGCCATATATGTCTGCTATTTCTGAACAAAGGGGATCCCAGAGAAGCATTTACAACCATTTGTGCCATAATTGCACAAGCTGTTTGTAAATAATTTCAGTGAGAAACCTAAAGTTTGTGAAAAAGGGAACGTTTTTTTTTTTTATTTGATCGCATTTGGCGGTGAAATGGTGGCATGAAATATACCAAAATGGGCCCAGATCAATACTTTGGGTTGTCTACTACGCTACACTAAAGCTAAAATTAACCCTACAAGCTCCCTAATTAACCCCTGCACTGCTGGGCAAAATACACGTGTGATGCACAGCGGCATTTAGCGGCCTTCTAATTACCAAAAAGCAATGCCAAAGCCATATATGTCTGCTATTTCTAAACAAAGGGGACCCCAGAGAAGCATTTACAACCCCATTTGTGCCATAATTGCACAAGCAGTTTGTAAATGATTTCAGTGAGAAACCTAAAATTGTGAAAAATGTAACGTTTTTTTTAATTTGATCGCATTTGGCGGTGAAATGGTGGCATGAAATATACCAAAATTGGCCTAGATCAATACTACTACACTACACTAAAGCTAAAATTACCCCAAAAAGCTCCCTACATGTTCCCTAATTAACTCCTTCACTGCTGGGCATAATACACATGTGGTGCGCAGGGGCATTTAGCAGCCTTCTAATTACCAAAAAGCAACGCCAAAGCCATATAAGTCTGCTATTTCTGAACAAAGGGGATCCCAGAGAAGAATTTACAGCAATTTAAGCCATAATTGCACAAGCTGTTTGTAAATAATTTCAGTGAGAAACCAAAAGTTTGTGAAAAAGTGAACAATTTTTTGGTATTTAATCGCATTTGGCGGTGAAATGGTGGCATGAAATATACCAAAATGGGCCTAGGTCAATACTTTGGGATGTCTACTAAAAAAAAAATATATATATATATATATACATGTCAATGGATATTCAGAGATTCCTAAAAGATATTAGTGTTCTAATGTAACTAGCGCTAATTTTGAAACAAAGAAAAAATGGTTTGGAAATAGCAAAGTGCTACTTGTATTTATGGCCCTATAACTTACAAAAAAAGCAAAGAACATGTAATCATTGGGTATTTCTAAACTCAGGACAAAATTTGGAAACTATTTAGCATGGGTGTTTATTGGTGGTTGTAGATGTGTAACAGAATTTGGGGGTCAAATTTAGAAAAAGGTTTTTTTTTTTCATTTTTCCTCATATTTTAATTTTTTTTTATAGTAAATTATAAGATGTGATGAAAATAATGGTATCTTTAGAAAGTCCATTTAATGGCGAGAAAAACGGTATATAATATGTGTGGGTACAGTGAATGAGTAAGGGGAAAATTACAGCTAAATACAAACACCGCAAAAATGTAAAAATAGCCTTGGTCCCAAACGGACAGAAAATGGAAACGTGCTGTGGTCATTAAGGGGTTAAAGCTCACTAGTAAATTTGTGCCTAAAGGGACAGTCTAGTCAAAATTCAACTTTCATGATTCAGATAGGGCATGCAATTTTAAATAACTTTCCAATTCACGTTTATCATCAAATTTGCTTGGTATTCTTAGTTGAAAGCTACACCTATGTAGGTTCAGATGCTAATGTCTAAGCCCTTGAAGGTCGCCTCTTATTTCAATGCATTTGACAGTTTTTCACAGCTATACACTGCTAGTTCATGTGTGCCATATAGATAACCTTGTGCTCGCTCTTGTGGAGTCAGCACTGATTGGCTAAAATGCAAGTCTGTCAAAAGAACTGAAATAAGGGGGCAGTCTGCAGAGGCTTAGATACAAGGTAATCACAGAGGTAAAAAAAATAATTTATAAATAGATAGAACATTTTCTTCTATGTAAAATAATAATATTATTAATTCTTATCAGGTGTAGCTAACTTGGTTAAAAGTAGTCGGATTAGCGCGCAGGCGAGAAGTTCTTTTTTCTCATTTACATGCTCCATTAAAGTCTATGTGGAGAAGAAGTTAGCGGGGTCATGATATCCGAAGTAGAACAGTTACACATTTTACTTTCAACTTGTAATATGCGCGTTAACCCTGTGTACGTTAAAGGTTTACTTCTGGCAGTGTTTGCGAAAGCGCTAAATAGCATGCGCTAAGTGTTTATCCTGTTTTCAGGGGTTAAACACACATCTATCATTCATGCAATTATAACAGCTCCAACTCTGCAACAGTCTACAAAACGATTAAAGGGACAGTAAACACCTAATTGGCTTTATCTATACTATAATTGCGTTTGTAATGTCCGTCGGCAATTGTGCACGCATCCTCAATGGAATGTTGGCAGCGCGAGGACAAAAGAATTTGCCTGGATGCAGAGAAGGCAAACGGAGCATTACAAAAGCAACACCTAATCGTCCACATTAAAGTATTTAAAAAAAAAAAAAACTAACCGCCCGCATCAAGTATTAAAAAAAAAAAACACACTGCCCGACCGAAATATAACAAAAAAAAAAATCCTACACGAAGTATTAACTCCTAAACCGCAAAATCCCTACATCGCAATAAACTTATTTTCCCTATTAACCCCTAAACTGCAAAATCCCTACATCGTAATAAACCTATTTACCCCTAAACCGCAAAACCCCTACATCGCAAGTAACCTATTTACCCTATTAACCCCTAAACCGCAAAACCCTTACATCGCAATAAACCTATTTAACTTATTAACGTAAAGTACACTAACCTAACACCCCCTAACCTAACACCCCATTAAATAAACCCAAATTACCTAAACTAATACATTTGAAAGTTACAAAAAATAAAAAAAAAACTAAGTTTACAAAAATAAAAAAGGTAACATTACAGAAAATAAAAAATCATATTTCCAAATTTAACAAAATTAAACCTAATCCCTATTAAAATAAAAAGACCCCCCAAAATAAAACCACCCCCTACTCTAATAATAAACTACCAGTAGCCCTTAAAAGGGCTTTTTGCAGGGCATTGCCCCAAGATAATCAGCTCTTTTACAAAAATATACAAAGTCCCACCTAACATTAAACCCCCACCACCCCCCAAAATAAAAGAACCTAACACTAAAAAACCTAAACTACCCATTGCCCTGAAAAGGGCATTTGTTTGGGCATTTCCCATAATAGGTCATTTAGCTCTTTTTCTGCCCATCCCTAATCTAAATAAAACAAATCCCCCCCCCCCCCCCAAAAAAAAAACCTTTAAAAATCCTAAGTCTAACCCCCAGGTTGGTACTGACGGTTCCTGAAGTCCGGCGGAGAAGGTCCTGTTCCAGGCGGTGAAGTCTTTTTCCAAGCGCAACCTCTTCTTCTTCCAGCAACATCCTGCGCGGAGCAGAGCTGAAGACTGAAGAACGCGGTGCTGAAGAACGGCAACCCTGGAACTGAAGACCGGCGACTGCGGAGCCATGGAGCGCGGTGGATCCTCTTCGTACGATCTCTTCCGTACACTGAATAGTGAATTCAAGGTACGCGATTAAAGATGGCGTCCCTTGAATTCCTATTGGCTGATTTGATTCTTCCAATTCAAATCAGCCAATAGGATGAAAGCTACTCAAATCCTATGGGCTATTTAAATTAGCCAATAGCATGAGAGCAAGTGAAATTCTATTGGCTGATTTGAGTAGCCAATAAAATTTCACTTGCTCTCATCCTAACCGTGAGTACCAACCTGGGGGTTAGACTTAGGGTTTTTTAATTTTTTGGGGGGGGATTTGTTTTAGATTTGGGATGGGCAATGCCCAAACAAATGCCCTTTTCAGGGCAATGGGTAGTTTAGCTTTTCTAGTGTTAGGTTCTTTTATTTTGGGGGGTGGGGGGTTTAATGTTAGGTGGGACTTTGTATATTTTTTGTAAAAGAGCTGATTATCTTGGGGCAATGCCCTGCAAAAAGCCCTTTTAAGGGCAACTGGTAGTTTATTATTAGAGTAGGGGGTGTTTTTATTTTGGGGGGTCTTTTTTTATTTTCATAGGGATTAGGTTTACTTTTGTTAAATTTGGTAATTTGATTTTTTTATTTTCTGTAATGTTAGTTTTTTTTGTAACTTTAGAATGTATTAGTTTAGGTAATTTGGGTTTATTTAATGGGGTGTTAGGTTAGGTGGTGTTAGGTTGGGGAAAAAATACTTAAACTAATCCTAATTTAAAGAGAAGAACTTTTGTATTTATTTAGGACAGTAGTTTGTCTAATTAGAGTGTGGCTATATCTGTAGTTTATTATATAGAAAATATTTTTGATATATTTAAGATAGTAGTCGATTAAAATTATAGTATTGCTACACCTGTAGCTTAAATTTTATATAAAAGAAGAGTTACAAAATACGTTGTTTCTACATCTGTAGTTTAAAAAATAATTAGACTTCCCTCTGGGCAGGCTTATCGACTAGTTAGATAATAAGTACAAAGTAATGCTTTTTATACTAACTTTATGATAGTAGTTAGCCTTGTTGTCTGCAGATTAAAGCCCAGATTGGTTCCTAACAATAAGGCAAATGGGTGGACTTTAGCTATTTAAAACTAATAAAAAAGAATGTTAAAGGGATAGAAAGGTCAGAATTAAAATCTGCGTGGATGTATTTCAATTTGAAATCTAATCATTTTTGCAACATACTTCCATTAGCAAAAATGCTTCTAGTAAAAGCAATTACTGTTTTTCTGTGGCATATGTACATATGCTGTGAGGGCCTGTGCACCAGTATTCAGACACTATAACTTCTGGCAGTGGTGTTAAAGGGACATTATACACTCATTTTTTCTTTGCATAAATGTTTTGTAGACAATCTATTTATATAGCCCATAAAGTTTTTATTTTAAAAAATGTATAGTTTTGCTTATTTTTAAATAACATTGCTCTGATTTTCAGACTCCTAACCAAGCCCCAATGTTGTATGTGAATACCGTCAGCTACCTTGTCCAGCTTGCTCCTGTTTGTGTAAAGGGTTTTTTCATATGCAAAAGAAGGGTGAGGGGGGAGTGTCTTATTTCCCACTTGCAGTGGGCTTTCCAGTTACCTTTTCAACAGAGCTAAACTGAGAGCTTCTAAGTAAGTTTTTAAACAGTTTTATACTGGATTTTTATATCAGTATCTGTGCATCTTATACTTTATATCAGTGTCTATTGCATGCAGTTATATAAAAATGAGTGTATACTGACTATTTAATTGCTTCTGAAGATGTAATTTGTATGATGCAATCCACTGCTGACTCTCTGAGAAGGTGTGGTGTTTGAATACTGGTGCACAGGCCTTCACAGGATATCTGCAGGGCCGGCTCAACCATAGGACCAAGTGGGTCCAAGGGACCCAGGCAGCACTTCACAAGGGGCAGCACTTCAGTGACTGAGTCAGTCACTGTCTTATCCATACAACTCGTTTCCTGTCTCCGTGGGGGAAGTAGCAGGCTCCCAGCAGCATAACCTCATCATGCACAATGACACAGAACTGGTCAGGGGCGACATTCAAGGTGCGACAAGTGTATCACTTCCCTAAATTCCTTTCCATTTATTGAGCAATTGTGCATAAGCATTGGTTGCATGCAGGTAGGCAGGCTTAGTAAGTTCAGCGGCCAGGCTACTAGGTTGATATGCTAATCAGTAATTTTGCAACTGGGGGGCGTCGTATTCTCGGAACCAGGCAGCACAATATCTTGAGCCAGCCCTGGATATCTGCATATGCTGCAGATATTTGGAAGCATTTTTGCTACTGGAAGTGAATTGCAAAAAAAATATATATTTCAAATTGAACTATGCACATTTTATTTTTGACCTTTCTATTCCTTTAATTTGTTTGATAAATATGTAAGACTTGGCTGATGTTTTTTTTTATAGCAACACAACAGAAATGTCTTGTAATTACAAGGTGTTTACTGTCCCTTTAATTAGTGCAAAAATTAATTTATATCTGTCCTTTACTTGCCACAGAAGAAAAGATAAGATACATATACTCCAGTCTTTTATGTCCCTTGACTGAAAAACATTGTAAAAAAATGACACTTTAAATGATGTAAACAAACAATTGCGTCCCTTTGGCTATTTGGGAGTAAGACCCATATATACATATAATTGTCATCTTGTGGGGTTAACAACAGGTAACCAAATGATTGAATTTACTGGAAACAAACTAGTTAATTTCCATTAGCCATATAAGGTATCTGTCACATGATCAGCTAAGTGTCTTTAGCTGGTAAATCTACTTCTAGGCAAACTAACTGGGGCAACTCAAGGTCACACGACTATATAATATAAAGTACTATATTTATTAACAGTGACATTTGGGTCGTGTTTATATCTGTGTAGTATATATAATTAAAGGGACACTGAACCCATATATTTTATTTTGTGATTCAGATACAGCATGACATTTTTAGCAACTTTCTAATTTACTCCTATTAGCTATTTTTCTTCATTCTCTTGGTATCTTTATTTGAAATGCAAGAATGTAAGTTTAGATGCCGGCCCATTTTTGTTGAACAACCTGGGTTGTTCTTGCTGATTGGCGGATACATTTATCCACCAATAAAAAAGTGCTGTCCAGAGTTCTGAACCCCAAAAAAAAGCTTAGATGACTTCTTTTTCAAATAAAGATAGCAAGAGAACAAAGAAAAAGTGAGTGATAATAGGAGTAAATTAGAAAGTTGCTTAAAATTGCATGCGCTATCTGAATCATGAAAGAAACAATTTGGGTTCAGTGTCCCTTTAAATAAGCATTGCATTACAAAATACATGTTTTAGAAGCATTTAAAAGACCATTGCATACAGTATATTTGCATAATCAACAAATACACTGCAATAGCACTTAGTCTGAATTTACAATGAGTAGTTTATTTTTCTGAAAAATGTCAGTTATTTCACTTTTCCTTCTTTTCCGTGTGATAGTCATCAGCCAATCACAAAATGCATAATACACTGTGAATTCTTGCACATGCTCAGTAGGAGTTTGTGCCTCGGAAAGTGTGCATATCAAAAATATTGTGTTTATTTTGATAATAGAAGTGAATTGGATTTATTTTTTTTAATTGCACACTTTATCTAAATAATGAAAGTTTAATTTGGGCTTTTCTGTTATTGTATTGTTCCCCAGCCCAGGGACACACCCTTTTAAAATTAAAGGGATATGAAATGCTACATTTTTCTTTCATCTTTCAGATAAAGCATTCAATTTTAAACAACTTTCTAATTTACTTCTATTATTCATTTTTCTTTGTTGTCTTGGTATCTTTGGTTGAAAAGTCAGGAACGTAAGCCTATGAGCCTGCCCATTTCTCGAGCACTATATGGCAGGTTTCAAAGAATGTTATACAATTGCAAGAGCACTAGAGGGCAGCACAATTTCCTGTCATGTAGTGCTCCAGATGCCTACTTAGGTATCTCTTCAACACAGAATATCACGGGCACTAAGCAAATTTGATCAAACAAATTGTATGCTCTGTTTGGATCACAAAAGCAAATTTTTGGATTTCATATCCAAAGCAAAACACAATTTTCAGAGGTAAATTACAGGAAATGTAAGCACAATTAAAAAAATAAAATTTGTAACATTTTTCTTCACTATGTTTACTTAAAGGGACAGTCTATTCAAAATTAAACTGTCATGATTCAGATAGGACATGCAATTTTAAACAACTTTCCAATTTACTTGTATCATCAATTTTGCTTTGTAGTCTTGGTATTGTTAGTTGAAAGCTAAACCTAAAATTTCTTAGCCTTTGAAGGCCACCTCTTATCTGAATTCATGTTGACAATTGTTCACATCTAGAGGGCGTTAGTTCACGTGTGCCATATAGATAACATTGTGCTCACGCACGTGAAGTTACCTAGGATTCAGCACTGATTGGCTAAAATGCAAGTCTGTCAAAAGAACTGAAATAAGGGGGCAGTCTGCAGAGGCTTAGATACAAGGTAATTACAGAGGTAAAAAGTATATTAATATAACTGTGTTGGTTATGCAAAACTGGGGAATGGGTAATAATTTAATAAAGGGATTATCTATCTTTTTAAACAATAATAATTCTGGTGTAGACTATCCCTTTAAACATTATAATGAGAATTATATATTGAATGTTCCTATCACACAGATTCCTGCAATTAAACACAATTTAGACTGTGTTCTGCATACGTGTGAAAACCACATCCTTATTGTTCAACATTTTAACTCTATTGTTGCCACAGGAACTTGGAGCATAATATATAGCTGTATATAACAGGCAACATTGGAATCCAAGGGGTTAAAGGGATAGGAACGTTAAAGGTAAACTTGCATGATTCAGACAGAGCAGGTCATTTTAATACACTTTTATATTCACTTCTATTTTCAAATGTACTTTGTTCTCTTGGTAACCCTTGTTGAAAAAGAATATTTACATGTTTTACACTAGTGATAGCAATTTGGTGATCGGCACCTGCACACAATTGTCTCTTGTGATTGGCTGACTAGATGTGTTCAGCTAGCTCTCAGTAGTGCTGATAATAGTTGTTTAAAAGTTGGAACGTTGTTTAAAATTTAAAATATATTCTATCTGAATCCCAAAAGAAAAATGGGTTTGATGTCCCTTTAAATGTGAAACAATAAAGTGCAGTTCCATATATATTATTTACCAGAATCCATTGTTGATAGTTTTTTTTACTGCAGGCTTCTAAATACAATCCCAGGAAAAAGCACACAAGTGCAATTTCTAGGAAGTGTAGGTCAGTGTTCTTGAGTCATAATTTCGGAAATGTTTTAGCCCTTTGCCATCTATAGTTTAATAACCGACAATTTATATCGGTATTGCACATAAAAAAAAAGAATTGTCTAAGAATAGATTGGATTTGTAATTCTTATGTTAATAAGTTAAAGGGACAGTCAACACCAGAATTTTTGTTGCTTTAAAAGATAGATAATCCCCTAATTACCCATTCCCCAGTTTTGCATATCCAACACAGTTATAATAATACACTTTTTACCTCTGTAATTACCTTGTATCTAAGCCTCTCCAGACTGCCCCCTTATTACAGTTCTTTTGACAGACTTGCATTGTAGCCAATCAGGGCTCACTCCTAGGTAAATTCAGGTGCATGAGCTCAATGTTATCTATATGACACACATGAACTAATGCCTTGTAGTGGAGAAAAAAATTCAAACTGCATTTAGATTAGAGGCAGCCTTCAAGGTATAAGAAATTAGCACATGAACAATGAAGCTTTCAACTAAGAATACCAAGAGAACAAAGCAAAATTGGTGATAAAAGTAAATTGGAAAGTTATTTGAAATTGCATGCCCTATTTGAAATATGAAAGGTTTTTTTTTGGACTTGACTGTCCCTTTAAGAAGCAGCGATCATAAGACCGCTGCTTCTTAACTCGTCTGCCACCTCTCGGGGGCGACATTGCACAAGCATTTCACTAGAAATGCTTGTGCAATGATAAATGCCGTCAGCGTATGTCAGCATTTATCGATGTCCGCTCGCACAATGCTAAATAAACAACTTTGCAATTTACTTCATATTCCTTTAAAACAAGTAATAAAAAGCACTTTTACACTAATAAAAAATGAGTCGACAAACAAAAAATCACACATGCTGAATTATAATCACTGATAATGTCCCTGTATCTCTATGGGTTTGGGTCACAACAGATTAATTGCATGTTACCTCATCACTACACACTATAAAATAGGCCTTCAATTGGTGATATCATCGCTAATCCACACAAATCATCATTTTGTTTGTCAGTAAACGTTTTTGGAGCCAGATTTCTACTTGTGAAAGAACAACGCACTAAGGGGTTGATTTATCAAATGCTTCGCCTGCCTACGACTGCAGGTTCTCACAAGAGAACCTGCAGTCCGTATTTAACAAGCAGTGGTCATCAGACCGCTGCTTCCCTTAGCTTTCGCATCTCTTATGTGGCAAATTTTAATCTCCCTGGTCTTGTCCAAACGGGGAGATGGACAGCTCCTGCCCACACGTGATTGGCTGTGCCCGGGCAGGGGGCGGGTTTGCACGCGAGTGCAAAATAGCGCTTGTGTGCAATGCTGAATTTCAGCAGCGGAATTCAGCGCCCCTGTCCGCCACATTATGATAAATCGACCCCCTAAGATCTAGATTTGCATAGATCTTAGTGTTTTGGACATTAACAAAAAGAAATCAGGCTCTGAAAAGAGCCAAATTCAGCAAATACACATCCCTAATAAACATTAAAGGGACAGTCTAGACCCAATACTTATTTCTTACTTATTGTTACATACCATACTAACATCTTGCAACGGGTTCCACATCTATAAGCTTGTAAGAAGTACAGGAAACTTTTAAATAATCATAATTTGTTTGCAGCCGAAAATGGCCGCCAAAGTAAATTAAAAAGTTGTTTAAAAATTGTGTGCTCTATCTGAATCATGAAAGTGTAAGTTTGACTTTAGTGCTCCTTTAATGTAAAATTTGTTTTCACCCAAAATCATTAAATGTGTGGTCTCTTAAAACGTTTAATTAGGTATAGTAAAGTCATGATGTAATTTGTCTGTTTTATCTGTAATTTACTTACTTGTGCTTCTTTTACCTCTCAAAGGAGAGTGAAGGTAATATTGCATACACAAGTATGCTGCACTTTGCCAGACACATCTACATGCACAGCAGTAGCAAAATTACTGAGGGTGTCTCTCAACATCTCCAGCTTCACTGACTTCATCAGTGTCTTCACTTACTAAGATATTCTATACCAGGGCTCGACAAAACTGGGAGCCACTGGCTCCTAGAATGGTACCCCTGGCTCCTAATTTTGTAGCCATTTCTCTGTTCTTCAGTGAATCAGCTGCATATAAGAACATTTTAGCTGGTGAAATTATACAGGTTGAATAGCTCTCTTTATCCAGTGATTGGTTTGAGCAGTGCACAAGCTCCTTTACGTCTAGCCTCTGATTGGTCACAGTAAAGGAGACCAAGGAAACATTCTAAAAAGGGTTTTTGAGAGGTGTTTTCCTGTACTGTCCTTGATTGGCAAAATCATGGCAATTGTGTCAGCACCATGATGCTTTTATTTCATATGCATTTCAACTTTAAAGGAATATGAAACCCGTAAAGTTTATTTTGTGAATCAGACAGAGCATACAATTTAAAAAAAAAGTTTCCAATTTACTTCTATTATCAGATGTTCTTGGTTCCCATGATATTCTTTGTTGAAGAGATACCTAGGTAGCTGCCTGGAGCATAGTTTGTCAACCGCAGTTCTCAAGTACCCCCAACAGGCCAGGTTTTCATTATAGCTGAACCAGCACAAGTGAAACAATCAGCTTATGGGTGAGAGCAGGTTAGTAACCATGGTTACTGATCAGCTGATTATTTCACCTGTGCACTGGTTCAGCTATAATGAAAACCTGGTTTGTTGGGGGTACTTGAGGACCGCGGTTGCGAAACACTGGTCTGGAGCACTATTTTGCAGGAAATAGTGTTACCATGTAGTGCTCTTGCAAAACTGCTGCCATATAGTGCACCAGACACGTGCATGCTCCTGAGCTTACATCCCTGTTTTTTCCCAACAAAAGATAACAAGAGAACAAAGACAATTTGATACTAGATTATCACTGGTGCACTGAACGCTTCCTACTATCTAGTACTATTGGCCTCCACTCTCCCAGAGACTTGATTCTGTATAAAATGCATTTTACTTAGTTTGCTGATTCATCTGATTGGTCATTTTAACATTTCAAATGCTTTTCCGGCATTCATCCTCATTCCTGACAGCAGTCTCAGTACTCACTGAGCTGTCTGAGACTGTTCTATTAATAGGGAACAATAAACGATTCCAGATGTTTACTTAAAGGGATATGAAACCCAAAAAAATGATTTTCAGACACAGCATACAGTTTAAAAAAACATTCCAACTTAATTCTAGTATCAAATTTGCTTTATTCCCATGATATTCTGTGTTGAAGAGATACCCAGGTAGGCATCTGGAGCACTGCATGGTAGGAAATAGTGCTGCTATCTAGTGCTCTTGCTAATGGATATTGTTCTTGCAAAACTGTTGCCATATAATGATCCAGAGCTTACATCGCTGCTTTCAACAAAAGATACCAAGAGAACAAAGACAAACTGATAATAGAAGTAAATTAGAAAGTCGTTTAAAACGGAATGCTGTATCAGAATCACAAAAGAAACATTTTGGGTTTCATGTCCCTTTAAAGGGGCATTTAACTGAACTTTTCATTCCCCCGGAACATTTTTTATTATGAATAGTTAAAAAACAATATAATGCATTTTTTATTAATTATCTTGCATGCTTTTCCTGTAATTGAGCTCTAAACTACACCCAGAGAGGATGCAGTGCACAGACCCAGCTCCAAGCTACACAGTGATTGCTTGATCAAGTGCAGGAGCTCGTTTCTATCTGTCTCTAATGGGTCACAGCTTAGCAGATAAGAGAAATATACTCAACGCTTTTCAGGTGATTTGTTTCTGGTCTGCAAAACAATGTGACAGTTATAAAAATACTTTTAAAACAATCATTTTGTACGTAGATCTTGGCAATGCTGCACTTCTTTATTAATATATACTAGGGGGTCGATCCGATAAAAATCGTCGCCCGCAAAAGCCGGCGACGCCAATAATTGCGCGGATTTGGTATCCTATATACGGCGTAAGCTAGAAGTTACGCGCGTATATTTCTGCCGTCGCCCGCAGTTTTTTGGGCCATAGGCAGGTATACCAAACCCGCGCAGTTTGGTATCCAATATGCAGCGTAAGGACTTACGTGGCGAAAATGGAGAAAACTTACTCCATTTTCACCTCGCCACAAAAAGCAGCTGTAAGAAGCCTTACGCTGACTATTGGAGCCCCGTAACTTCCTAAACTGGCTGCTAAAATAAACCTAACACCTAACGCATGCGCAATGTCTATCTCCCTGTCAACCGCGATCCCCCCCCCGAAATCCCTAATAAAGTTATTACCCCCTAAAACGCCGCTCCCGGACCCCGCCGCCATCTACATAAACTAACCCCCTACTGTGAGCCTCTAAAACCGCCGCCATCTACCTTATCTATCCCCTAATCTGACCCCTTACACCGCCGCCACCTATATAAAAATTATTAACCCCTAATGTAAGCCCCTTACACCGCCGCCATCTCTATTAAAATGATTAACCCCTAATTTAATCTACCTACCCCGCCGCCAGCTATATTATCTATATTAACCCTAAGTATATTATAGTTAATATAGGTATTACATTATATATATTAACTATATTAACCCTAATTATATTAGGGTTAATATAGTTAATATAGTTACTATAGTATTTATATTAACTATATTAACTCTATCTAACCCTAACTAAATTTATATTAAATTAATCTAATTCATTTATAAACTAAAATGTTCCTATTTAAATCTAAATACTTACCTATAAAATAAACCCTAAGATAGCTACAATATAATTAATAATTACATTGTAGCTATGTTAGGGTTAATATTTATTTTACAGGTAAATTGTTAATTATTTTAACTAGTTATAATAGATATTAAATAGTTATTAACTATTTAATATCTACCTAGTTAAAATAATTACCCAATTACCTGTAAAATAAATCCTAACCTAAGTTACAAATACACCTACACTATCAATAAATTTAATAAACTACTAACATCTATCTAAAAATACAATTAAATTAACTAAACTAAATTACAAAAAAAAACAAACACTAAATTACAAAAAATAAAAAAAAGATTACAAGATATTTAAGCTAATTACACCTATTCTAAGCCCCCTAATAAAATAATAAACCCCCAAAATAAAAAAAATTCCCTGCCCTATTCTAAATTCAACAAATTTCAAAGCTCTTTACCTTACCAGCCCTTAAAAGGGCCTTTTGTGGGGCATGCCCCAAAGAATTCAGCTCTTTTGCATACAAGAAATACAATACCCCCCCCCCCATTACAACCCACCACCCACATACCCCTATTCTAAACCCACCCAAACCCCCCTTAAAAAAGCCTAACACTACCCCCCTGAAGATCTCCCTACCTTGTCTTCACCACACCGGGCCGAACTCCTGATCCGATCCGGGCGATGTCTTCCTCCAAGCGGCAAAGAAGAATTCTTCCTCCGGCGACGTCTTCCTCCAAGCGGCAGCAAAGTCTTCATTCTTCCGGCGGCATCTTCAATCTTCTTTCTTCGCTCCGCCGCCGCGGAGCATCCATCCCGGCCGACTGCTGAACTTGGAATGATGTACCTTTAAATGACGTCATCCAAGATGGCGTCCGCCGAATTCCGATTGGCTGATAGGATTCTATCAGCCAATCGGAATTAAGTTAAAAAAATCTGATTGGCTGATTGAATCAGCCAATCAGATTCAAGTTCAATCCGATTGGCTGATCCAATCAGCCAATCAGATTGAGCTCGCATTCTATTGGCTGATCGGAACAGCCAATAGAATGCGAGCTCAATCTGATTGGCTGATTGGATCAGCCAATCGGATTGAACTTGAATCTGATTGGCTGATTCAATCAGCCAATCAGATTTTTTTAACTTAATTCCGATTGGCTGATAGAATCCTATCAGCCAATCGGAATTCGGCTGACGCCATCTTGGATGACGTCATTTAAAGGTACATCATTCCAAGTTCAGCAGTCGGCCGGGATGGATGCTCCGCGGCGGCGGAGCGAAGAAAGAAGATTGAAGATGCCGCCGGAAGAATGAAGACTTTGCTGCCGCTTGGAGGAAGACGTCGCCGGAGGAAGAATTCTTCTTTGCCGCTTGGAGGAAGACATCGCCCGGATCGGATCAGGAGTTCGGCCCGGTGTGGTGAAGACAAGGTAGGGAGATCTTCAGGGGGGTAGTGTTAGGCTTTTTTAAGGGGGGTTTGGGTGGGTTTAGAATAGGGGTATGTGGGTGGTGGGTTGTAATGGGGGGGGGGTATTGTATTTCTTGTATGCAAAAGAGCTGAATTCTTTGGGGCATGCCCCACAAAAGGCCCTTTTAAGGGCTGGTAAGGTAAAGAGCTTTGAAATTTGTTGAATTTAGAATAGGGCAGGGAATTTTTTTTATTTTGGGGGTTTATTATTTTATTAGGGGGCTTAGAATAGGTGTAATTAGCTTAAATATCTTGTAATCTTTTTTTTATTTTTTGTAATTTAGTGTTTGTTTTTTTTTGTAATTTAGTTTAGTTAATTTAATTGTATTTTTAGATAGATGTTAGTAGTTTATTAAATTTATTGATAGTGTAGGTGTATTTGTAACTTAGGTTAGGATTTATTTTACAGGTAATTGGGTAATTATTTTAACTAGGTAGATATTAAATAGTTAATAACTATTTAATATCTATTATACCTAGTTAAAATAATTAACAATTTACCTGTAAAATAAATATTAACCCTAACATAGCTACAATGTAATTATTAATTATATTGTAGCTATCTTAGGGTTTATTTTATAGGTAAGTATTTAGATTTAAATAGGAACATTTTAGTTTATAAATGAATTAGATTAATTTAATATAAATTTAGTTAGGGTTAGATAGAGTTAATATAGTTAATATAAATACTATAGTAACTATATTAACTATATTAACCCTAATATAATTAGGGTTAATATAGTTAATATATATAATGTAATACCTATATTAACTATAATATACTTAGGGTTAATATAGATAATATAGCTGGCGGCGGGGTAGGTAGATTAAATTAGGGGTTAATCATTTTAATAGAGATGGCGGCGGTGTAAGGGGCTTACATTAGGGGTTAATCATTTTAATATAGATGGCGGCGGTGTTAGGGGCTCACTTTAGGGGGTTATAGATATAATATAGCTGGCGGCGGGGTACGGGAGCGGCGGTTTAGGGGTTAATAATTTTATTAGGTTGCGGCGGGGTAAAGGAGCGGCGGTTTAGGGGTTAATAGCTTTTTTATTGTTAGGCTAGTGAGGGGGGATAGCGGATAGAGGGTTAGACAGTGCGGGCTATGTTAGGGAGGCGTGTTAGACAGTGCGGGCTATGTTAGGGAGGCGTGTTAGACAGTGCGGGCTATGTTAGGGAGGCGTGTTAGACAGTGCGGGTGTTTTAAACTTTAGTCAGGTTTTATAGGCGCCGGCAGATTCTAACGTGAAATTTGTACTTACGCAGATTTCTGGACATCGCTGGTTTGTCAGACTTACGGCACGTTAGCATCTGACGGCGACCTATATGGGATAGCTCGAGTTGCGAGCTGAAACTGTGGGCGACGCCGGTTCCCTCGCTTGCGCCGCAAACTGCGATCGATATCGGATCGCGCCCTAGAAGTGCATTGTTTCCAATCTCGTTAGTAGCTAAAACAAGTTATAAATTTACCCCCTCCATTTCTGGCATTTATTTAGTCCTTACACCATAAAAAGTGCAACAATTCAAATTATCTGTGAAAATAAAGATATTTTGAGTTGCACTTTTGTTCTAATATATCTGGTGTTGGGGAAAAAAAGAGGGCATTTTTTTATTTGTATGTGCAACATATAACAAAACCTAAAATAATGTACATGTCTAATATATACTATGTATCTATAAAAAAGTAAGTTTAAAGCGGGAGTTGACAAATTTAGGAGCCAATAACAATATTTAGGAGCCATTCATACTTTTAGGAGCCAGACAGGGGTATTTGTATATAGAAAAATGTAGAATAACCCAAAAAGTTAGGAGCCAAAGGTAAAATTCTAAGAGCCAGTGGCTACCTGGTTCCTGGGTTTGTCGAGCCCTGATTTAAAGCAACATTATTATTTTTTTCTTTTCTTTCATGATTTAGATAGAGCATACAATTTAAAAAAACAAAAGTTTCCTCTTTATCTCACTATTAAATGTACTTTGTTCTCTTTGCTAAAAAGCAGGTAGGTAGGCTCAAGAGCGTGCACTTGTTTGGAGCACTATATAGCAACTGTTTTGTAACCATATTATACAGTTGCTAGAGCAGTAGTAGGAAGCAGTGTTTGCTGCCATGTATTGCTACAGATACATGCACACTATCTACCTAGGTATCTCTTCAACAAAGGATACCTTGAGAACAAAACAAATTTGATAATAGAAATAAATTAGAATGTATGCTCAGTCTGAATCATGAAAGAAAAATGTTGTGTTCCAAGTCCCTTTTTAATGTCATTGCAAAACTGGATTCACTGTGGTTTTAAGTTGTAACAGTATCTCAATATCTTACTTTACGAAATTTGTTTTAGAAATACAGAATGAAAACCACAGTTTTTGTTATTGTCCTGTTAGATTAGATTATTTTATTTACTCCACTGCCAGCCTATTCCCTGGATCTACTACCTTTTCTGTATAGCAGAACTGCCTCTCACTACCTCCTAAGTCTGCAGCCCAAACCAGTTCTAGCTTTGTTCTGTGATCGTATTCTCCTGCACATGGCTGAATCCATTATGCTTTCTCTCCTCCAATACAGATACATTAAAGGGCCACTAAATACAGTAAAATTGCATAATTAACAAGTAAATAATAAAAAGACAATGTAATAACACTCAAATAAGCAAAACAATGTATTTTTTCCCTATTTTATACCCCCTGTATCATGTGACAGCCGTCAGCCAATCACAGACTAGCATATGTATACCCTGTGAACTTGTGCACATGCTCAGTAGGTGCTTGTGCCTCAGAAAGTGTGCATATAAAAACAATGTGCAAAATTTGATAATAGAAGTAAATTTGAATGTCTCTTAAAACTGTATGCTCTAAATATATGATAGTTTAATTTTGATTTTATTGTCCCTTTTAAAGAGTCAAATTGAGAGAGAAAATTTAAGAATTTGAAAATACAACAAGTTATAAATGTCTGTTCCTTCACTGAATGTCAGTATTTATAATCAATTCCAAGTTTCTGTGTATATATAGAATTCCCCTACACCCACTAATAATGTCCAAGAATATTGATCAGCTGTAATACACATGTGCATTGCTCAAATACAGTGCCTGAGTGCACCAAGTACAATATACAGAAAGATGATAGGGTTTTTACTATTGAAAGACACACTGGGGAGGAACACTGATACAATGTTACCAAATAGTTCTTCTACATTGCTGTGCTCCCTGCTTCACTGTATTGCTCTGTACAGTGGCCTCTAGTGCATAAATGCATCCTAGTGATATCTCTGGGTAAGAACAATTAGTCAATCACTGATTTTTTTTTTTTCTTGATTGCAAGGTGTTGACAAGTTTAAGAGATTATTTGATCTCACTTTGTTGTGTCAACCTCTTGTTGATAACATTTTATTGGGAAGCCTATAGATATATTGTAGATGCCTAGGTGCAGTGTTCTGGTACATTGTGCAGATGTAAATACCCAGGCACCTTGTTCAGATACAGTACCCAGGTATAGTTCTACAATACCCATGTACAATGTATAGATACAAATACCCAGGCACCTTGTTCAGATACAGTAACCAGGTATAGTTCTACAATACTCATGTACAATGTGTAGATGCAAATACCCAGGCACCTTGTTCAGATACAGTACCAAGGTATAGTTCTACAATACCCATGTACAATGTGCAGATACAAATACCCAGGCACTTGTTCAGATACAGTACCCAGGTATAGTTCTACAATACCCATGTACAATATGTAGATGCAAATACCCAGGCACCTTGTTCAGATACAGTACACAGGTATAGTTCTACAATACCCATGTACAATATGTAGATGCAAATACCCAGGCACCATGTTCAGATACAGTACCCAGGTATAGTTCTGCAATACCCTTGTACAATATGTAGATGCAAATACCCAGACACTTGTTCAGATACAGTACCCAGGTATAGTTCTACAATACCCATGTACAATATGTAGATGCAAATACCCAGGCACCTTGTTCAGATACAGTACCCAGGTATAGTTCTACAATACCCATGTACAATATGTAGATGCAAATACCCAGGCACCTTGTTCAGATACCGTACACAGGTATAGTTCTACAATACCCATGTACAATATGTAGATGCAAATACCAAGGCACCTTGTTCAGATACCGTACACAGGTATAGTTCTACAATACCCATGTACAATATGTAGATGCAAATACCCAGGCACCATGTTCAGATACAGTACCCAGGTATAGTTCTGCAATACCCTTGTACAGTGTGCAGATACAAATACCCAGGCACCTTGTTCAGATACAGTACCCAGGTATAGTTCTACAATACCTATGTACAATATGTAGATGCAAATACCAAGGCACCTTGTTCAGATACCGTACACAGGTATAGTTCTACAATACCCATGTACAATATGTAGATGCAAATACCCAGGCACCATGTTCAGATACAGTACCCAGGTATAGTTCTGCAATACCCTTGTACAATGTGCAGATACAAATACCCAGGCACCTTGTTCAGATACAGTACCCAGGTATAGTTCTACAATACCCATGTACAATGTGTAGATGCAAATACCCAGGCACCTTGTTCAGATACAGTACCCAGGTATAGTTCTACAATACCCATGTACAATGTGTAGATACAAATACCCAGGCACCTTCTTCAGATACAGTACCCAGGTATAGTTTTACAATACCCATGTACAATGTGTAGATACAAATACCCAGGCACCTTCTTCAGATACAGTACCCAGGTATAGTTCTACAATACCCATGTACAATGTATAGATACAAATACCCAGGCACCATGTTCAGATACAGTACCCAGACACCTTGATCAGATACTCTACACTGGTATTGTGTTTAGATATAATGCCATATACAGATTTCACGCACAGTGTGCAGGTTCAGTGCCCAGGTACAATGAGCAGATGCAGTGCACAGTTACAGTGTGCGCATGCAGTGCTCAGGTACAGTGTGCGCATGCAGTGCTCAGGTACAGTGTGCGCATGCAGGGCTCAGGTACAGTGTGCGCATGCAGGGCTCAGGTACAGTGTGCGCATGCAGGGCTCAGGTACAGTGTGCGCATGCAGGGCTCAGGTACAGTGTGCGCATGCAGGGCTCAGGTACAGTGTGCGCATGCAGGGCTCAGGTACAGTGTGCGCATGCAGGGCTCAGGTACAGTGTGCGCTTGTAGGGCTCAGGTACAGTGTGCGCATGCAGGGCTCAGGTACAGTGTGCGCATGCAGGGCGCAGGTACAGTGTGCGCATGCAGGGCTCAGGTATAGTTCTTAGATACAATACGCAGGTACAGTGCTCAGTTACAACAATCAAGTACAGTGCTAGTGTGTAGATAGTATTCCCCTGGCATCATGATCATAAACAATAGCCATGTATTGTTCTTCAATAAAATACTCAGTGCTCAGATACAATGATTATGCTCACTTTATATTACAAAGCCTAGGTACAAGTGCTAGTGTGCAGATGCAATACCCAGGCACCTTGATCATATACAATGTCCAGCTATAGTTCTTAAATAAAACACACAGGTACAGTGCTCAGATACAATGATTATGCTCAATTTATATTAAAAAGCCTAGCTGCTTTGATCAAATATAACGGGCATACAATACACAGGTATTTTGCTCATATATAATGTCCAGGTACAGAGATCAGATACAATACCAAGGTACAGTACCCAGGTACACTACTTAGGTACAATGTCTAGGTTCTTTGCTCAAATACAATTTGATTGTGTAATGATTAGATAAAATATGCAGGTTCATTGTGCTGATACAATGCCCTGGCGCCTTGTTTGAATACAATACTAAGGCAAATTCCCTATATACAATATCAAACTACAATGTATAGCAAAAATGGCAGGGTATATTATCTCTCTCTCTCCTCTCTGTGTGTGTGTGTATGTGTAAAATCTGTCAAGGCATCTTGCTTGTGCACAACCAAATACATAGCTCAGAAAACTACCACGGTATGCCTCAATGCATTAATCAGCCTGCTCCACAGCCCAGCATCACTAAATTAACAGATTGTTACTCCCTGTCAATTTTGTGCACCAGACCACAGAGTTTACCCTGAGTGTCAAGCAGAGCAGCATTATTTGTGGGACCCCTATTTCCAGTAAATTACACAGGATCACAATTTATTTTGTTCCAGCAAACTGGTTAACCATTATCATTTATTCAAGCCATGCAATAACCAACATGAATTAAGAATTAATAATGGAAATCTATAAAATATAGGTCTAGGAATATGTAAGCTTTCCTGTATAATTTATTTTTATACTCTAATAAAAAACCCACTAATCAGAGCTAGTGTTGTATTATTACATTCAATCAATTTGTAACAAATCATTATATTAAACTTTTTTTATGTGGCACAGTAAACATCAATAAAACCAATTGAATTTCACCTACATTTAAAACCAACAGAGATAATATACCCCTACTCAATACTCAACCCTATTGATTTCTGGAGCCATGATGGGACATAAGATCTGCAATATACTGTGCAGAATCCCCAGATCCTATAGAGGTACATTAAGACCTTGTTATCCTCTAGGCTAATTATTCTCGCTCTCTTTCTCTCTGTTTTCTGATAGGTAAGATGCCAGGGAATTTTTCAGAGGCCAGTATTTCTAGAGGTTATCTGAAAGGCAGATTAGATGCAGCCTCCTCAGTGATCTGTGCCTGTATTTTTCCCTCCCCTGGGCTGTGTTTTCTAGAACTGCAGGCTCACCCCTCTGGGGTCCCCAATATTTACATTCAAATCACATCTTTAAGATCCTGGCCATTAGCCTCAGCCTGGCAAACTCCAGGCTCCGGGAGTTTTTAATAGGATGGCAATGACAAAGCAGAAACCTCTCCAGTGTATAAGGGATTTGTAGCACAAGCCCATGTTATTCCTTAATAATCCAATGGAAGCGGTGCCTCTTTGCTTGCCATGAATTAATCGATGCCCATGCACACTGACCAGGAATGGGTGGTCATCCGCTGTTCCTGTGACCAGCAATGGGTGGTCATCTGCTCTTCCAATGTCTTCTATGCAGGCAGTTGGCTTGGGGACAAGATTGATGGATAGGCAGATCCTGTTCCTAGCTTGCTTCGTTCAGTATCGCATACAACAGCAAAATAAGGATCTTCTCCCTGATGCAACCCATTTGCAATAAAGAGAAGCACTGCCAGCCCCCCTCCTACCCCCCCCCCCCCACACACACACACACCTCCCAGAGCATAACTCCTAGCAATCCCTGACACATGCATGACTGCAGAGCCCCCACCCCCATATACAAACATTAAAAGCATAGCAATTGCAGTACATTCTCCCTAGTGATATGTGGATGTCACAAGCACACTGGATGTCTCAGCTGTAGCATCCCTTGCTTGTGCACTGATATAGATGCTGAATTCCTACCTGGACCTTTATATAGGTGCTCTGCATTTGACAGTGATGGGGATTCTGTGCTGGGGTTGCTATCTGTGCTGCTGCAGGTGTCTCTGTGCTGTAGAAGAAGCTGTAATGTCCGTCTGTCCTGGTCTGTGGGTCTTGCAGTACCTCTGTGCAGTGTTCTCCTTTTTTCAGTGTCCTTTATTCAGCTCCTCACCCCCTCTGCTAAGGAACTGTACAGTACAAGCTTGCCTGTGTGTTTATGGCTTGCTGAAATGACTCTTTCTTTAACAGGCAGTGCTTTTTGTGACCCTCCCTCTGCCTGTCTGTCTGCAGTGAGTGCTATTTGCTGCAGTGTTGCAGAGCTGCTCGTATTCCTCTCGCTTAGTAGCACCCAGCCCCATTGGGCTGCAGATGCACCGGGCTACAGACTGTGAAAGCTAAACTGTCATCAGCTCTCTCCTCCCCATATTCATTCATACATTTGATTCCTTGCCAGCATTCAACATCCAGCTTCTGTGATTATTTAACCCCACCTAGGCTAATTCTGCATTTGTACAAGTACCTCCCCTATATTAGCATGAGAGGATGTTGCAGTGGAAAAATGTTTTGAAATAGCAACACATATATCTTATATTATTGTTTATGATTATGTATATAGTTGTGCTATTACTACCTTTGGACTCTGATATGGTGCTTGTGGGTGAGAATAGTATATGAATATGAAAGAATAAGAACATACATTGGTCACATGTTGCCCTAGGACGGGGGAGGGGGAGGTATAGTTGCACCCCAGAGGTTTATTCTGTGATGTATTATTAAAGCTTCAGCTATTCTTGCTTATAAATCTTTTCTACTTACTTTAATAAAAAAAAAAGATTTATGGACCTGTGTTCATTTCCCTTATATATTTTTAGACAGACAGAATCCCTCAAAGAAATGGCAGCAGTGTGCATTTAACCCTTAAAGGGAGAGAAAAGTAAACAAGTAGATCCACTATAAAAATTTTGAGATGTGTATGCTGCAAGGGACTGTCATTTTTATTTTACCTGCTGAATATGTGTCCTTTACTTGCCACAGCAGAAGGGCTAAGTAAACAAAGAGTCCTTTCAATGGTTATGTCCCTGGAATGCAAAACTATGCCACATTTTGCTAACTAAATGACAGTTTTAAAACCTTAAAAAAAATACAGATTTGTTTTTGGCAGTGCAGTCACTAATGGTTCATTTATACTATGAATACATATTAAAAATAGCTTTTTATTTTGTAGGCAGATTTTTTTGCAATGAAGTTCTTAAAGGAATATGTACCCAAATGTTGAAGCACTTGAAAGTGATGCAGCAAAGCTGTAAGAAGCTGACTAAAAATATCACCTGAAAATCTCTATGTAAAAAAGAAATATATTTTTCCTCAAAATGTACTCAGTAGCCACGTCCCATTGTAATGGGACTTTAAGCAGCCAATAAGGATACTAGTCCGGGGACTTGCAAGGGGGCGTGCATCTGGCATCTGCAGGCACAGTAATGTTATTTGCTTTCTCAGTTAAAAGAAGTTTACTATGAAATCCTGTGAGATTTCAGAAAATCTCGTGAGGTCACAGTAATGCAACACTTCTGAACCTGATTGGCTCTTTTTTTTTTTTCTTTTCAACATGCAGCTGATAGTAGCAGAAGGATGACTGTTCACAGAGCACTTACTATTGTGAACAGAAGACATGTTGAGGTAAAATATCTTCCTTTTTTACATAGAGGTGCTCAGGTGATATTTTCTTGTCAGCTTTTTACAGTTATACTACATTACTCTCAAGTAATTTAGCATTTTGGAATAAAGTCCCTTTAAAGGGCATAAAAGTGTAAAAAGTGCTCTAATATGTGAGCATTTTATTATGGCACTGTTGCTTGTGCCTTTTTCAAAAGTGATTCTATGTACTAAGTGAGTCAATTACAGGGTAAAATATACATGTGTTATGTGGGCTACAACTCATCATATGTGCTTTCTGAGGGTAAAAAACTGTTGTGAAAAAGCCTGCAAGCTATTGAATACATCATGTGGCCCCTGGGGTAACAGATGCTAAACAAAGGCTTACAGTTGGGAAGAGGGAGGGCTGTACTCATATATACATAGTTGAAAAATTCTGTGACTAGTTTAAAAAAAAAAAAGAAAGGAAAGTATGTAATAGTGCTATATGTAAGAATATTTTATTATTGCACCAATTGCTTGAGTATATCTGCAAGGAGATTATGCACATCAGCTCTGGTGAGCCAATGACAACTCTGTATATGGATCACAATCAGGCTATGACCTCACTAATTGGTTAGTTAATAGAAAGTACAATAGGAGAATATTGAGAAATCTGTAACTGGAAATAGCAAAAAAATGTCACCGTCACAGATATAGAATTCTTTACTACAAGACCTAGTAGACAATACTATAAGATTTGCAATATAGTTAAGGGATATAAAACCATTTCATTTTTGTAATTAAAAAAACAGTAGGCAGTGGGTTATAGTTAATAGACATCATTGCAATATGTATTATTCATCATTTTGAAAGTATTTGTCCTTTTATTTATTTTTTAACTTCATTTTTTCGGGGTCCATTTCCGTCACAGTCCACAAGGGGTCTGGGGTCTCTACTGGAAGACAAAAGAAGGATATTTCCCTTTTGAAGTGGTTGCTTATGACAAAAGCACTAGCTTTAGTCAGTTTCTTGCCTATGCTCAGTAGAGGACGTTTGCTGCAAAAATCACGTGACAGTTGAACTTCGGCCCTGTAGCTCCCATATCTAGCTGCAGGCAGTGCCTACACAGAGGATTTCTAAGTTCTCATTTTGCAAGAAAACAAGTAAGTTGACTGCTATTTTTAGCACAGTCTGTTTCTTTGTTTACGAGAGAGAGAGTAGAGAGAGAGTAGAGAGAGAGAGAGTAGAAAGAGAGTAGAAGAGAGAGAGGGGGGAGAGAGAGAGAGAAAAAGAGAGATCCTTTGTTGAAGGAGGAGCAGTGTCACTACTGGGAGTTAGACAAATACAATGACAAGAGGCATATATGTACAGCCACCAATCAGCAACTAGCTCCAAGTAGTGCATGGCTGCTCCTGAGCATACCTAGATATGCTTTTAAATAAAAGATACCAAAAAAGAACAAATTAAATTAGATAATTGAAGTAAATTGGAGAATTGTTTAAAATTGCATCCCGCCCTTTTAAACGTTTCCAGTTTGCAAATAAGACCAATCGATTTATCTCACCCCAACAGAAAAGGTTTACATCATAGACAGCAGAATTTATTGCATATCAGAATGTTGTATATTTGATAAATTGTCACTTCTGTTATGAGCAATATGTGGGGATTACAACTCGTTCACTGAAAAAAAGAATTAGGGAACACTTGTTATTTATAGGAAGAACTATTTAAAAAACTCTGGTTGCAAAACATTTCCATAAACACGGAGAAGGAAAATTGAATTTCTCCTTCTCAGGTATTAAAATCATAAAAGAAGATGTATGAGGAAATAGAAGGGCTAAATGACTTAAAGGGACATGAAACCCCAATTGTTTCTATCATGATTCAGATAAAGCATGTAAACAGCTTTGTAATTTTACTTCTATTATCACATTTCCTTTGTTCCTTTTGTTAAAAAGCAGGGATGTAAGCTAGGGAGCGTGCACATGTCTGGAGCACTATTTGGCAGCAGTTTTGCAAGAATGTTATCCATTTGCTGGAGCCACTAGATGGCTGAACTATTTCCTGCCATGTAAGTTCTCCAAACATTTACCTAGGTATCTCTTCAACAAAGAATAATTATGGGAACAAAGCAAATATGATACTATAAGTCCATTTTTTTTAAATTGTATGCTCTGTCTGAATTACAATAGAACATTTTGGGGTTTGTATTCCTTTAAGAGGGAGGTATTTTGGATATTTACCCTAGATACTAGATTCCCTAGGTATAAATTCAAGGTACGATGTAGACCTATTTGTGGATTTGTTATTTCATATACCTTTGTTCTAATGTTTAAATATTTCATAAACAAAATTATTTTTTTAACAATTTTTTTTTTCAAAATCCTTAAAAGCATAATGTCTGTTAATATTTCCTCTCTTATAGTAGCTATATTCCTCCCTAATAATTTAAAGAAAATGATTATTTTCTGAATGTTCATTTAAGTCTCTTTTTTTTCTTTATTGCATATTTTTCTTTATTTTAAGTTTCTTTATATAAATAATTAACAGCATCAACGTAATACGTACAGGGATATTAGCATAAACGTTCTTAGAATTTACAAGCATATGACACAATGTTATGTCTGAGAGAACATATATATCTTTCCCAGCCTGTTACTATATATAAATAATTTTTTTCTTTAATTATTCATTTATTTTTCTTGGCAGCTATGAAATGTTAGTTAATGAAAATATTGTACTGACCTATTACATCGTTTGTAATATATGAGAGACATCTGTAAGTTGTAAAACATTTTTCAATTGGTCCGGTGTGTCTATTAAAATAAATTTGAACAGGTGCACCATTGATATCTGAAAAAGCACATGTGTGAAACGCGTTAGTCAATAAAAAGTTACCAAGATTGATTCCCATCCTAAATATGCTATATTGTAGTGAATAAGTTACTATTATTATTATTTTCAACTTTATCTGAGCAGAAGCTTGTTTATTGCCGTTTTTTATGTATATTATAAAATTTAATTTATTCTCTTTGTACCCTCTGCAGCAGCAGTGTTAGATGGTGATTGGTGGCTCTAAGCATTTGTCTCTTGTCATTGCTTCAATATATGTGTTCAGCTAGCTCTCAGTTGTGCATTGCTGCTCTGGAGCAGACTTTAACTATGTGTTTAACTGTGTTCAACACCCTTTTTGTTTGTTATTGGCTAGATGAAAAACAAAAGGGGACATTGAACACAAACTGTAAGCTGCATGATAATGCACCTTTATATCTGAGAAGGATTTTTCAATGAATAATGCAGGTTCATTTTGTCAAATGAGCATATTTTTTATGTTTTTTTCTTTTCCCTGATTTCCCTGTCTCCCAGAACAAAAGACATCCTTGCTAACCAATCAGAAACTAATACACAGATATAGCTTGAACTCTGTTCGCACATGTGCAGTTTAGAAAAAAAGATTGGGGTAGCATTCCAGTCCAAATAGAAATGCAAATAGATTAATTACATTGTGTTGTCAAAAATGATTCTAGTAAAAGCTATCAATGTTTTAGTCTTACCATTTTTGTGTGCATGTGAAGCATAGCTAGATACTCTCAGTGCACCAGCATTTTAAATACTGCAGCTGCTCATTATTATATTATCATGCTTATATCATATCAGCAATCACTACATTAAGTCATTGCCAGGTAATGTAAGCACCTTAGGCTCTCTGAACAAGTGCTGTGTTTAAAATGCTGGTGCACGGAGCATAATTAAAGGGCAAGTCAACCCAAAAATGATTTCAACGTATTTAAATTAAGTAATTAACAATGTTTAAAGCAAACCCAATTTCGATCTAAAAATACATTGCCTGAATAGAAGGCATACAGGTTCGCTGCAAATAACAACCGCTATGCTACTGAGCGGTATTTTTTGGTCCCTTACTTAAAATGCCCACCCCCCCTTGACAAAAACGGTGCATTGCGCATGCACGACACGTGGATGCACAGGATCTACACTTATCCCTTAGTTAAAGCTGGAAATGATGTTTGGGTGACATTAGGGAAAGGAGGGGTCAGGCGTCCATTTCAAAACGGCCGGAGGAGAAAAAGTAAGTCTTTTTATATTTAGATTGAAATTGGGCTACGGTTTGCTTTAAACATCGTTAATTACGTAATTTAAATAAGTTCAAATAATTTTTGTGTTGACTTGCCCTTTAAATACACACTTGAAACATCTATAGATTTTATTAGAAGCATTTTTGCTAATACATGCTTCTATTCAAAAGTGAAATGTGACCATGTCCATTCCAATTTTGCTCGGAATGATCCTTTAAAGGGACATTAAACACTAAATAAATGTTAGATAGGATTATACATTCACAGAAAAGATTAGTCTGAGAATAACATGTAGATGTATTATTTTGACTTTTATTAGCTGTTTAATTATAGAAAAAATAAGTGTAAAGTTGTAATGTCTATAAAACAATGGGAGCTGCCATGTTGTAATTTAGGTTTCTTTCTCTGCTGTGGCCAATTAGGGGCAGTTATAAATAGGCCACTAGAGTGTGCAGCCAATGGCTGTGGGGAATAGAACAGTGTTCTGCACTTCCATTTTTAACAGGAACTGAAAAGCTAAAATTTCAGAATGGAATTACATGAAAAAGGGACAAAATAATTAATGAACGTATATTGCAGAGGTTTTTTATATATACAGTCCAAGAGTTTTTTTATATATACAGTCCAAGGCCGAACTACTTCTAATTCCCCCCTCTAGCTCCACTCCAGTCTCTAATTTTTCTATCACTGTTGGCGGCACCACTATCTCCCCATCACCCCAAGTCCGCTGCCTCGGAGTCACACTTGACTCAAATCTGTCCTTCATTCCCCACATCCAACTGCTCTCTTCATCCTGCCACAACCACCTACGCAATATCTCCAAAATTCGTTTGTTTCTGAGTGCTGAAACTACCAAACAGCTCATCCACTCCCTGGTAATTTCCCGACTTGACTACTGTAACAACTTACTAACTGGCCTCCCTCTCTCCCGCCTCTCTCCCCTCCAAT
Organism: Bombina bombina; assembly: GCF_027579735.1. NCBI lineage: Eukaryota > Metazoa > Chordata > Amphibia > Anura > Bombinatoridae > Bombina > Bombina bombina. The sequence goes on from NC_069510.1 coordinate 73,714,540, forward strand.
CCATCCTAAATGCATCTGCCAGGCTAATCCACCTCTCTCGACGCTCTGTTTCTGCTGCGCCTCTCTGTGAGTCCCTTCACTGGCTCCCCATTCACAACAGAGTTAAATTCAAAATTCTCACCCTGACCTACAAAGCCCTCACCAATTCTGCCCCACCCTACCTGTCCTCACTCATCAACAAATATACTCCTGCCCATCCCCTAAGATCCAACAACGATCTGCTTATTGCATCCTCTACCATCACCTCCTCTCATGCTAGACTACAGGACTTCTCTTGTGCGGCACCAACCCTCTGGAACGCACTTCCTCGAGATGTCAGACTTGCCCCTAACCTCTCCTCCTTTAAACGTTCCCTAAAGACCTTTCTGTTCAGGGAAGCTTATCACCCGACTTATTAACAAACTAACTTCACTTAACTAACAGTTGCGCTCTATCTCCTCACTAATATCATTCTCACCTCTGCAGTCCCCACCTCCTGTTTCCCATCCTCCTACCCATCTAGATTGTAAGTTCCCACGGGAATAGGGCCCTCAATTCCCCCTGTATTTGTCTGTAAAATTTTGTGTCTTATCGTATTGTTTCTCCACTGTACTGTTATCCTTGTACCCATGGGCAGCGCTGCGGAATCTGTCGGCGCTTATAAATAAAGAATAATAATAATAATACAGTTTATCATTTTATATAACCATCTCAAAGTGTTTAATGTCCCTTTAAGGTGGGTTAACACTGATTAAGCTTAGTTACTAAGTATTCATTTTTTATCAGGTACTTAAATAAACAGACATATATTCCTTTCTAATCTCTAATAGCTAAATATATATTTATATATACACACATGAATATTCACATCTAAGCTCACTGTTTTTCCTATCATGACTGTTGGTGCATACAGATAATGTGAGGGAGGAGGTGGGAAAACAACACATCACAGATAAA